>NC_062543.1:15793180-15918180 GCF_022655615.1 Tachysurus fulvidraco
GTGGAGTAAAGTACTGATACCAGAAAAATGTACTTAAGTACAGTAACGAAGTATTTTTAATTCGTTACTTCCCACCTCTGCAACTAATGTGGTGGGTGACAGAGTGTGGCTTCCCAGACGGCGGCAGGTTTAGCCTGAAACAGTTAGACTTGCTGAGAGGTAACCTGATCCAAATTGAAAGAGATAATGACAGGAAAAAGAATAGAAAGAGGGTAGAAGTAAATTGGACAGCATTTCAGATGTGGAGATCAGAGGCAGAGAAAAGGTTGAGAAAATCACAATCTGAACAAAGGAGATTATCTACACAATATTTACAAAATACACAAAGTACATTAAGGAGCTCACAAAGTCTCCAGTGTCTTAAGTCTAGTCAAGTTTCAGGTCTAAAGCAATATTCTACATAATTTCATGAAAAAAAATACTTTTTCTTCTGATTTATCATAAGCCTGCAGATGGACCTACACCTGGGTGACTCGTGAGTTGTGAGGATGATGGACATATGTTAGGTAATTTAACTTGAAGTGGGATTATCTACAGCAGTTTTGTGTGTTGTGAGTTTTTCTGTTTCCTCAAATGTATCCAGTGACATGCAGCACACTTTTCTGTTTTTGTACAATGAGTCATTGCCTGAAATAAAAAAAATAAAAAAAAACCTGTTTGAGCACACAGACCGTCACAGATCCTGTAAATTTCCTTATTAGATCTGGTTCTGAAAAATAGTCATGTGAACATGATGTATATTAGATCATCACAAACAAAAGCTGTAGTGTGAATAGCAGGTTAGTGCACTAGATAATGCAGCATCTCACAGCTCAATGGCTTCATCCTAAGCTCGCGTTGTTTATATTGAACATTTTTGCTGAATGTCTTTACAGATTTCGGTCAGGTTCTGTCACCTTTTCATCAACAAATCATCAAATATTTCAGGCTTATGAAATGTAACGGCATTCATTGTGTACGTTTCAAGAAATCTCACGCTTGAAGACATTGAAATAGAATTTCTAGTTTTATTGTATCAAGGCAACCAGCAAAACATTGTTACCCCCCCACCCCTCACCAAAGATATATGCAGAAACCTTTAAGTTCAAGTGTGTTAATGCGTAAGTCTTAGCGACGTTGTCAGCGTATATAGCAGTGATTCAATTCAAATTCAATAAAGAGTTCAAATAATAAACAGGAACCATCAACTGAAGATTAGAAGAAAGAATTTTAAGTCCATGAACATTTAAAACAGCTATAAAATAGTGCAGTTTCTTCAAGATCAGTTTCATAAGCAGAACAAAAATTCACAAAACCTTTGGCCACATTTTATGTTATTTTCAATTACTCAATATTTATTTCTTGTTCCAATAATTCTTGGATGAAAGCAACATCACAGGAGAAAGAGGAAGTGTAAGGTTCTATTCTAGATATCTGCAAAAATCTGAGAATGTATCTTACACTCAAGAATGAATGAAAACAATTGTGAAGAAACCTTGCAGGAATGTTTGCTGAACATCATGCGGTAACATCCTATTGACAGACTTGGTGTCACATCCAAGAATCACATCAACAAGAAAGGTGAGTGACAGCAAGAAAAACTCTTATGTTTATTTGGTGAAAACCTGTACTGTCCTGCTGAGGCACGTTGTGTGTTAAGGGTTGGGTCGAATCTCAGCGTAGTTCTTGACCACCTGTGAGAAACGCACCACTTTCATGAAGCCGGGTTTCTCTTTTCGATCATCCCACAGGTATTCAGGTGAGAGCAACTTGGTGGGTTTGTTGTACAGGAAGTACTTGTTCAGGTGAGACTCTTCCTGCCAAACTGCTTCGATCTTATTGGCTCGGTCTACATCCAACTGCATGCGGCACGTCTTCACCAGTTTGAGCACTTTTTCGGGGCGTCCTCCGATCATGGCCCCTCCGTAGTAGTAGTCTCCTTCGTCTAAAGGGATGTAAGCCTGAGATTCGGGACGCCGCTCGTACGTGAACTGTCCCCGGGAACTTCCAAAAAACCAGGCATGCAGCACGCCGACAAGGTCACCCAGAGACTCCGCCCCCCAGTGAGCATAGAATTTGGAGTCTACGTCGAGGCTGAAAATGTAGTCTACCTTGTTGATGAGTTCGTATTGGATGAGATTCTCAATCATCTCCATCCTGCGTAGCGAGATTTCCTGCCAGCGGTTCATGCTTGCTGTTTTTATCACTTTCAGCTGACGCCCCTCACCCAGTGTTACCGCGGGAACCTCATCCGGGAGATCTGTAAAGATGTAATAATGCACTCGGTAGCCCACCATGAAGTGCTGCTCCGCAGACTCTAGGAGGTCCTTCAGGAAACGCACATACCTGCAGGACATGATACAGTTTATATATAAACTACTGTACAAGGGATTTGACATTACATTTCTCCAGCTTGCTACAGATTCAACCTCAGTCAACACTCACAGCGTGGGACCCACAGTGCCTTGTACTTGGCATGACTTACTTGCCCAGAGCGAAGACGGTGGTTGCCACGGTGATATTCTGTTGTTTGTAGATGGCGTCAATCACTGTCAGGTCAAATGTATCCTCCCATACAATCGGAGCTAACCACTGAGATGTTGTGGCAACATCTGGCCGACTGACCACACACACACACACACACACACACACACACACACACACACACACACACACACACACACACACACACACACAAACTTAAGCTTTTGTCTGGCAAGGTACAGATAGGTGTCAAATAAAACTAAAACCTGCCTCACTTGCTCACTCAAGTTCTCTCTCTCTTTCTCTCTCTCTCTCTTTTGCTTTACACGCACACATTTACTTACCTACTACTGACACTGGGCTGTTTGTATCCCGTTCTAATCAAAAGAAAAACAGCACAAAATAAAGGTATTGAATATATAATATATAATCATTTATTTTTTGAAAACCAATTTCATTTCATTCATTTACTAAAGAAAAGATGAAGCATTGATAGGCAAATTGGCAAGATGTCAGATGTTATTTGTGTTAGTATTTAGTTATATAATTAGTTCTTGTAGTAGTTCAGTTATTATTATTATTATTATTATTATTATTATTATTATTATTATTATTATTATTAATAAAGTGTTTTTCAGTCTCTGGGTCACCACTGCGAGACAGGTCACTCCAGGACCATGGCACTGCTCTGCACAATGGAGTTCCCAGAAGAGTGTCTTGTTTATTGATATGGGTAAATGTGGTGGTGTAACACCATCCCTGGTGAACTGTTTGGTTATGTTCTATAATCCTGTTTTATAACTGAGGGTTAGTGTTGTCCGGGGTAAGAAGGTGCTACCAGTCAAGATGGCATTTTATAAGACCATAAATTTCAGCGAGCAAAGTTCTTAATGTGTCCGTGTCCGTACATGCACACAACGGTAGTTACTGTATCCCTGGAAATTATTTGCCGATTCATATTTTCTGACAAATTTGGAAAGTCTTCAGGACAGAACAGTTTCTCTGTTACTGAAACTGTTTTGTTTGTATTATTAATTACTTACTAATTAAGGTGGTGATCCATCAAGCAGGATCAGGAGCTGACTTGTTTGGCAGACATAAAACTTTAGCATAAAAGCAATCGTTGTGGTTGAATAAAAGAAAAGAATACGTTCTGCACGACTGAGAAAGTGTGAGGTGTGTGTGTGTGTGTGTGTGTGTGTGTGTGTGTGTGTGTGTGTGTGTGTGTGTGTGTGTGTGTGTGTACGTGTCCTCACCCTGTAGGAAAGAGTAAGTCCATTTGAACATGATGTTTTTCGTCACTACAGGAAAAACAGGTAAAGATTAACTGCATATACAGTACAGATAAATGATTAATAGTAACACAATTGTGTGTGTACTCACACAGTCGGTCTGCACTCCAACGCATCACTGAAAACACAAAACACACATCATCTGTGGTTATCAAACACTTAATAGAACATTGATTTGCTCATCTTCAGCAAGTGCTTTCATCCAGGTGTCAGAGTAGGGGCAGATTATAGCAGCCAAGCTTACCTAAACCAGGAGGAAGTGTAGCTGAAGTAACTGACCCTGAAGAGTAACACGCACACACACACACACACACACACACACACACACACACACACACACACACACACACACACACACACACACACACACACATTTTGAACCAAAATATTTGTCTAGTTGTGCATGTGACTATTTATACAGCAAAAATATAATTTATTCGACAACGATCCAAAAATATGGGAAAATAAAAGCTGGAATAAAATCACTAGCAAATTAATTAGAGTTTAGCGTGAGATTACGACGAAATCCCTGTTTGTTACTAAACTGTCTTTAAAAACACCAACGTAGCTGTAAACATTTCCAAACGTTCTCAGAAGTTTTCTGGAGATTTGACCCAAAACCTTGTGCCCAGATGAGTCTGCTGTCACTGCAAATACAAAAAACCCTCATGCAAACTTCTGTATTTAAATGTTTTCTGTGTTTGCTTCCCATTGACCCTGTCGCTCATCAAGCAAATGGAGAGTTTCTGTGTGACACTTATAAGGAAGTCAGCATGTATTCTACAGGTATAAACATTTAAAAAAACTGGTGTGTCATTCCGGTTCTCAGGGTTTAATGTAGTTACGCATCAAAATTCTTCTCTGTTCTGGCTCCTAAGTGGAGAAATGAGCTTCCTCTAGATAAAGTATCAGAACCGCTGAGCTGCTGACTGACTTCAAACCATCGGCGAAGATCTACTTCGTTCTAAATACTTCAACTTGCACTTGTTTAATAAAAAAAAAAAAAGTTTGTCTGTGTGCACTATATTTAGATTTAAATGTGTTCATGAAAAATAAATAAATAATAATAATAATAATAATAATAATAATAATAATAATAATAATAATAATAATAATAATAATAATAATAATAATAATGACATACCCAAGGAGTAAAGCGATGATAAAAGTAAACAACAGAAATAAATTCTGTTTTGTGTGCATTGTAATGTTCTTCGAGTGAGTTCTCCTCAAGATATCTCAGTCTGTATTTTGATGTGTGTGTGTGTGTGTGTCTGTGTGTGTGTGTGTGTGTGTGTGTGTGTGTGTGTGTGTGTGTGTGTGTGTGTGTGTGTGTGTGTGTGTGTGTCTGTGTGTGAGTGTGTCTGAGTGAGTGAGTGAATGAGTGAGTGAGTGGGTGAGTGAGTGAGTGAGTGAGTGAGTGAGTGAGTGAGGCTCGAATGTACACGCAGTAATAGAGTGGTGCGAGTGTTTGTTTGGGTGTGAGAGAGAGAAAGAGAGAGAGACAAGAGAAGTGAACTGAAATGTAAAGCGCTCTTGTGGTTGGCTGTAGTATTGTCTTCATCTCTGCCCATTTTCAGGTGGTTTTCTGTTCCTTTTGCGTTTCATGGTAACTCCCTCAGTACTTCTCAGGCGTCAGAGCTAGATAAGCATCTTGGAGAGCAGCGTTTTTTTTCCCTTGCAGAAGTTTGTTTGATTGAAATGATGGACATTGTCAGGTAGCTGGGAAACGGTGTCTCTCAGTAGGTCAGGACTCAAAGCTCTGGAAGCTTTTTGCCACATTACATGTTGATTAATATATCTGTCTATACACTGTGAATTAGCCAGTGTTTTATCTTAAATTGCACTCACTGACATGGGCATGCGAGAGGCGGAGCCAGTGTGGTCACGCCCATTTTTAAACCAAAACATGGGAGTGAATGGCCGCATGTTGTCCAGTCATATATACAGTTAGTGGCTATTTTTTTACTTTTCTATTTTAAAATTCAATAATTATGTCATTGTTTTTCCATTTTCTAAATCAGTGTGTTACAAGAGCAAAATTAATGCGTCCAAAATCTTTCGGATATTGATTTTTTTATGCAATTAATGACAATAGTAGCTTTAAATGTTAATTGGTTGTGTTTGTTATTCTAAAAAATATGTTGTACTTTACGACAATGACCTTTAAAAAATGCAGCAATAGAGGCGTGTGTTAATGGAAATGGAAATGAAGTTAGGTCAACATCAAGGATGGGATTGAGAGAGAGAGAGAGAAAATAATTTTTAATGGTGGATATACAGTAAGAATATGGATTTTCAAGGAAAGCAGCTTCTCCACATTTTTATTAATCCATAAACACAAAGTTAGAATTCCTTTAAATATTTTCTTTATTGTGTTTGTGTTCATTCACATTTCATCATAAATTCGATACGCAATATATGCAAGCATCTCCTGCATGTCCTTGCTTTAAGAACCTCGATAAGATTCTTTGATCTAGAGACCTTAGTTCAAATCTTTAGTACCTGAATGTGGGACAAACCTGTACTGCCCTGCTGAGGCACGTTGTGCGTTAAGGGTTGGGTCGAATCTCAGCGTAGTTCTTGACCACCTGTGAGAAACGCACCACTTTCATGAAGCTGGGTTTCCCTTTTTTTGTCATCCCACAGGTATTCAGGTGAGAGCAACTTAGGTTTGTTGTACAGGAAGTACTTGTTCAGGTGAGACTCTTCCTGCCAATCCGCTTCGATTTTATTGGATCGGTCTACATCCAGCTGCATGCGACACATCTTTACCAGTTTGAGCACTTTTTGGGGCGTCCTCCGATCACGGCCCCACCGTAGTAGTAGTCTCCTTCGTCTAAAGGGATGTAAGCCAGAGATTAAGGACACCGCTTCTTCCCTCTTGCCTGAGGGAAGAAACTGTTCCTGTGTCTGGTCGTTCTGGTGCTCAGGGCTCTGTAGCGTGGACCAGATGGCAACAGTTCAAAGAGTGAGTGTGCTGGATGTGAGTGTCATGATTGAAGCATTGATAGCTGATTACACCGCCACCTGTTTCCAATCACCCATTTCCTATATAAGCAAACTTGAACTTGACTTCTGTGCGATTTGCCATGACTGTCAGTCTGAGCATTCATTTCCTGTGTTTATCCCAGTTTGTTACTTAGTTCTGCTTTACTCACCTGCTGATTACTGAAACATGGTGCCCCCCGAGGCAGACGTGTTTGCTCACTCCGTGCTCAAATGTCATATTTTTCTTCTTTTTTGTGTGTTTCTTGTTTTTTTCAGCAGTGCACAAATGTCATGCACTGCTAACATTCAACCGACAGGAATTACTGGACATCGCCAACTCATGACACATTGAATTTACTAGTTTTATTCCGCTGGAGTTACAACACATTGTTCACTCCCAGAGTCACCACGGAAACCACCACCGAAACCATCCCGGGGGCCATGAAGCACCGGGCTCGAGTGAGTTAGCTGACACCAGGAGAACGCTTCGGAGACGGCGACACAAGCGAGGCAAGAGGGGAGGGCTCCATGCTAGGCTAAACGCTCGCACTAGCCGACCACCGCTACCTAGCCTCCTGCTAGCGAATGTGCGGTCCCTGGAAAACAAACTGGACGAGCTACAAGCCAGGATTACAAATCAACTGGAAATCAGAGAGTGCTGCGCCCTGATTTTCACCGAGACCTGGCTCTCAGACAGAGTCCCAAAGGACGCCATTCAGCTACAGACTCACTTGGTTCACCGAGGCGATCGAACGGCCGCGTCCGGTAAGGCTAAAGGGGGAGGTGTGTGTTTGTCAACAATTCTGGAGGACTCTTCCGTCAGCATACAGGACTATGCTGAGTATGTGACTGGGTACATCAGTACTTGTGTTGATAACATCGTGCCCACCATACAAATCAGGAAGTTTCCAAACCAGAGGCTCTGGATAACCACTCAGGTACGTCACATGCTGCGTGTTCACTCTCTTGCATTTAGATCAGGCAACGAGACCGAGTACAAAGCTGCAAAGTATGGACGGAGAAAAGCCATCACAGCGGCCAAGAGGCAGTACAGAGAGAAGCTGGACAACTTCTATTCTACGGCTGAATCGGGGTGGATGTGGGCGCATCACTGGTGGTGACGAGGCAGCCTACAGGAGGGAGGTGGCCAGTCTGGTGTCATGGTGTGGAGACAACAACCTCACCCTCAACACGGACAAGACGAAGGAAATGGAGTGGACATGAGAAATGAGAGGAGAACACATCAGCCACTGTTCATCTGGGAGCTTGAAGTGAGGCGTGACGTGAGGCGTCCAAGTGAGGTCCTCACTGACTCACTGAGATGCCTCACGTCACGCAGCTGGTCAAGAGGGCCCAACAGCGGCTGTATTTTCTGAGGAGGCTAAGGAAGTTTGGATGTCGCCTAAGATCCTCAGCAACGTCTACAGCTGCGTCATCGAGAGTGTACTGAAAAACTGCATCACTGTGTGGTACAGCAGCACTACTGTCATGGACCGCAAACACCTGCAGAGTGTGGTGAAGACTGCGCAGAAGATCATCAGGACTCAACTGCCCTCTCTGCAGAGCATCTACAACCACAGAGTCCACAGGAGAGCTGCTTGTGTGTATTTGGCTTGTTTGTACAAGACTCTATCCCCATTTCTGTGAGCATCCACTTTGGCCTAACAGAGCTGGCTGAGTTTTTCAGTGAACCATGGTTTATCATTGTTGCAAGTTAAGTGAGTCCTGGTAGGAATACACAAATCCTCACAGAAACTGATGTATGATGTTACAGGCTCTGTGAGCTCGTCCAGGTCGGTGGCAGCAGCTTCAAAAACAGTCTAATCAGTAAGAGAGAAACAGGCTTGTAAATCCTGCTCCACTTCCTTAGTCCATCATTTTACAGTCCTTAATACAGGTTTAGCTGTTTTCATTTCTGCCTGTAGGTCGGTATCAGATGAACTAGTGATCAGAGAGTCCCAGAGCTGCCTGTGGGATAGAGTAATATGCATCCATTATTGTTGTTTAACAGTGATCCAGTGTGTTACTGTCTCTGGTGGGACATGTAACATGGGGTCTGTATTTTGGCAGTTAAAGTGAGAGAATCACTTTATTAAAATCCCCGAGAATTATTAATACAGAGTCCGGGTGTTCTTGCTCGCTCTGTGTGTGTGTGTGTGTGTGTGTGTGTGTGTGTGTGTGTGTGTGTGTGTGTGTGTGTGTGTGTGTGTGTGTGTGTGTGTGTGTGTGTGTGTGTGTGTGTGTATACGTGTCCTCACCCTGCAGGAAATAGTAAGTCCGTTTGAACATGATGTTTTTCTTCCCTACAAGAACAACAGGTACAGATTAACAGATTAATATACAGATTAACAGAAAAAAAGTACAGATAAGTGAGAAACAGTAACACACTGGTGTGTGTACTCATACAGTTGGTCTGCACTCCAACACATCACTGAAAACACAAAACACACATCATCTGGGGTTATCACACACTTACTAGAACATTGATTTGCTCATGTTCATCAAGTGCTTTCATCCAGGTGTCATCCCCAGGAACACTGGGTGAGAACACTTTACTCAAAAGATTCGGTATTCATGAAAGACAGCAAATCAAATCTATAATTTGACAAATTTATGATTTAAATCTATAATTAAGACAAATAAGGCTACTTAGAAAACTAATAAGTTACAGTGCAAAAGGTACCTATAAGGTGCTAATGAAACAATTAACATTACTGCAGAAGCCAGCACATGATGACTTTATATAATAACATATATTTAGAGACCCTTAGAGACATATATTTAGTAGTGAGTAGAGTATGCATTATTTGTTTGTTTGTTTGTTTGTTTATTTTCAAAGTTATGGAGTAGTTCTCTCCTGGCTGGCTCACCTGAATCTTTCCATGTCACGCGAAGGTTTGATGATAAGCAAGTAATCCAAAACTTTTTAGAATTAGCAAGAAGCGTTGTTACAGAGGGAGACCCAAGCAACAAAGGATATCAGTCTTTAGAGTGAACACTGAAATGTATGATCTTCTAACTTGTCTTATTTGTCTCATTTACCATCTAATCCTTCTTATATGTGACTTAGTAGGTTATGCCGGTTAATTGATCAAGGTTTATCAAGTAGTCGATATGCAGTACAAAAACCAGTAACATGAAAACATAAACATAAAAGATTCAATTCTATATGTCTTATATTGTCTATAGGCTGTTGTGTGTGCAGTGCTTCATTTCATTTAGCTCTTCTTTTGTTCTGCCTATAATAATAGCTTTGATTTCATTTTCTACAACCTCCATCACCTGCAAACTGCTTTTCATGTTAACACAAATGCAAATCGGTATTTAATAGTTCTATACATTAGCTTCAGCTGCTGTGCTACACAGCTGTATGTGCACACTTCATTAATGCTGTTGATTCATTCCTCCAAATCTCTTTCTGGAAGAGATGTTATACAAGGGCGTCTTTCAGAAATGTCATTTAAACATAAAGTGGGATCGGTCTAGGTGGAGCAGTTTCTGTTAAAATCAGTTTGTAACAACAGAAGGAGGGCATATTTTTTATTTAAAAAAATACCTTAATGCATGAATGCATCACAGAGATGCTATTGTTTCACTTCTGTTCTGTTTAGTGTATGGCTTATGGTTTAGGTGATAAACATAGCTATTTAATTTTTTAAAAATTAATAAAAACAAATTTGTGTAAAAAGACACATAAAGTTCAGTCTTCATCCTGATTCACATCAAACAAACAACACAGACAAACTAGAAGAAAAACTTTAGGTATAGATGAACTGATACAAATAAGGATTCTGGAACTGCATTATACCCCATTATGATGCTGATTATTGGGAAATAAAAGCGGAAAAATATTTAGTCGTTAGTGAGGTTAGGGTTGATGCAAATCCCAAAACTCATTTTTCTGAAATAATTATGTCTGTATCTAATGTGGATTAAAAAACGTGAGTCAGTTACACAAATTACACAAATCAATATCCTACACTTTTGCTAAGTTCATGCAAAAAACTTTCAAATAATCATTACATTTCCCATCCTGGAGAAAAGATTTATTTAAGTTAGCTTTCCGTTTCAGCCCTTTACCTGACAGGAGGTTTTACTTTCTTGGCAAAAAGGCAACTCAAATAATTCAAATATATCCTTTTAAATAAATAACAAAAAACATGTCAAGTCGAAAGCAATATTCTATATAATATCATGAAAAAAATTACTTTTTCTTCTGATTTTTCATAAGCCTGCAGATGGACCTACACCTGGGTGACTCGTGAGTTGTGAGGATGATGGACATATGTTAGGTAATTTAACTTGAAGTGGGATTATCTACAGCAGTTTTGTGTGTTGTGAGTTTTTCTGTTTCCTCAAATGTATCCAGTGACATGCAGCACACTTTTCTGTTTTTGTGCAATGAGCTATTGCCTGAAATAAAAAAAAACGGAACCTGTTTGAGCACACAAACCGTCACAGATCCTGTAAATTTCCCTATTAGATCTGGTTCTGAAAAATAGACATGTGAGCATGACGCATATTAGATCATCACAAACAAAAGCTGTAGTGTGAATAGCAGGTTGGTGCACTAGATAATGCAATGGCTTCATCCTAAGCTTGCGTTGTTTATATTGAACATTTTTGCTGAATGCCATTACAGATTTCGGTCAGGTTCTGTCACCTTTTCATCAACAAATCATCAAGTATTTCAGGCTTATGAAAAGTAATGGCATTCATTGTGTACGTTTCAAGACATCTCACGCTTGAAGACATTGAAATAGAATTTCTAGTTTTATTGTATCAAGGCAACCAGCAAAACAGAACAAAAATTCACAAAACCTTTGGCCACATTTTATGTTATTTTCAATTACTCAATATTTATTTCTTGTTCCAATAATTCTTGGATGAAAGCAACATCACAGGAGAAAGAGTAAGTGTAAGGTTCTATTCTAGATATCTGCAAAAATCTGAGAATGTATCTTACACTCAAGAATGAATGAAAACAATTCTAAAGAAACCTTGCAGGAATGTTTGCTGAACATCATGCAGTAACATCCTATTGACAGATTTGGTATCACATCCAGGAATCACAACAACAAGAAAGGTGAGTGACAGCAAGAAAAATTCTTATGTTTATTTGGTGAAAACCTGTACTGTCCTGCTGAGGCACGTTGTGCGTCAAGGGTTGGGTCGAATCTCAGCGTAGTTCTTGACCACCTGTGAGAAACGCACCACTTTCATGAAGCCGGGTTTCTCTTTTTTGTCATCCCACAGGTATTCAGGTGAGAGCAACTTGGTGGGTTTGTTGTACAGGAAGTACTTGTTCAGGTGAGACTCTTCCTGCCAAACCGCTTCGATCTTATTGGCTCGGTCCACATCCAGCTGCATGCGGCACGTCTTCACCAGTTTGAGCACTTTTTCGGGGCGTCCTCCGATCACGGCCCCACCGTAGTAGTAGTCTCCTTCGTCTAAAGGGATGTAAGCCTGAGATTCGGGACGCCGCTCGTACGTGAACTGTTCTCGAGAACTTCCAAAAAACCAGGCATGCAGCACGCCGACAAGGTCCCCCAGAGACTCCGCCCCCCAGTGAGCATAGAATTTAGAGTCTACATCGAGGCTGAAAATGTAGTCTGTCTTGTTGATGAGTTCGTATTGGATGAGATTCTCAATCATCTCCATCCTGCGTAGCGAGATTTCCTGCCAGCGGTTCATGCTTGCTGTTTTTATCACTTTCAGCTGATGCCCCTCACCCAGTGTTACCGCGGGAACCTCATCCGGGAGATCTGTAAAGATGTAATAATGCACTCGGTAGCCCACCATGAAGTGTTGCTCCGCAGACTCTAGGAGGTCCTTCAGGAAACGCACATACCTGCAGGACATGATACAGTTTATATATAAACTACTGTAAAAGGGATTTGACATTACATTTCTCCAGCTTGCTACAGATTCAACCTCAGTCAACACTCACAGCGTGGGACCCACAATGCCTTGTACTTGGCATGACTTACTTGCCCAGAGCGAAGACGGTGGTTGCCACGGTGATATTCTGTTGTTTGTAGATGGCGTCAATCACTGTCAGGTCAAATGTATCCTCCCAAACAATCGGAGCTAACCACTGGGATGTTGTGGCAACATCTGGCCGACTGACCACACACACACACACACACACACACACACACACACACACACACACACACACACACACACGCAAACACACAAACTTAAGCTTTTGTCTGGCAAGGTACCTGCCTCGCTTGCTCACTCAAGTTCTCTCTCTCTCTCTCTCTCTCTCTCTCTCTCTCTCTCTCTTTCTCTTTCTCTCTCTTTTGCTTTACATGCACACATTTACTTACCTACTACTGACACTGGGCTGTTTGCATTATGTTCTATTCAAAAGAAAAACAGAAAAAAAGATATTGAATATATAATATATAATCATTTATTTTTTTGAAAACCAATTTCATTTCATTCATTTTCTAATAAAAAGATGAAGCATTGATATGCAAATTGGCAAGATGTCAGATGTCAACCATACAAGAGTGTTTATACCTACAACAGTTACTGGGAGGTACAGATAACCACAAGTACACACAAACTGTAGTGCATGAGGACAATCAGGGAACAATTGCTCTTGCCAAAAACCCTCTAAACAGACGGAGATGTAAAGATGTAAACACATAGACATAAAGTATCACTTGATCAGGTCTATTGTAAATGAGGGAAGAGTAACTTTGATGTACTGTTCCACTGATAACATGATTGCTGATGGAATGTCCAAACCTGTAAATAAGTTAAAACTGGATAGGTTTCCAGGTGCTCTTTTTGGAGATTGATATTTGTATGACAAGGGTCCACATTCATTCTATCAAGAAAACAAGTGGGGGTTTTAAAATATGTTAAAATATGTCCTCAGTTGCATGTTACTATAATTCTGTGCGATTCTGTGTTATGTAAATGAGTAGGTCACAAGGGGGCACTATAAGTTAATTAAGTAGACGCGTTTGCTTTAATTGGTTTGTCCTAAGGGAGTTACGGTTGTCTCTTTATGTTGTTTAACTGTCTGACCGTGAGACGCTGGCTGCAACAGTGGTATCCCAGATAGCAATTACGTTTTGGCCACATGTGGTATTATCTGGCACATATGGCCTAGATGTGGCGTGGCTATACAGATATGAGCCAAATTGTGGCCATATTTGTTTTGCCATAACTTTAAATTCGGCGGGAAATGCTCTCTTGGTTCACAACTCATTTTGAGGTATATGGCGCAGATAACAACGAACACATGAGAACCATATATGGTTGAGCTATGGCACACAGTGAGAAACACGGACTTGTGGTAAAATTTTGGCTTATACGTGGAAAAACACAGGAATCCTGAAATCAAGTGCGGCAGACATCCTCCGTCCCACACCTCAGGTTGCTATGCATCTTCCCTCCTATTGGTGGAGCGAGACTACGGCGCAAATGTGACTGAGACTCGGGCAGTGGGCGGCATTTCTGCTTTCCTCACGACTGTGTAAGCTACGTTCACTTTACAGTCATATAATTGAAATAAGCAGCATTGTGTGTCAATATTGCCCGTTATTAAGCGTTTAGTTATTAGTTTAATTGAGCAAGGGGTCAAATTAGCTAATATTTTCCTCAGTTTAACAATACAGTTTAATGTACGCTAGGGCTCCGCTGGAATGGCGTTTTAAATTCCGATGTTTTTGGCTATAAATCAACAGTACTTAAGTAAAGTTGGCCACATATTCACAGATTGGAGTTTCCCAAGTCAATAACTCCTGAGTTAAACGCTGTTACTACACAAATAACACCCCTTTTCTATCGTAGTAATGTAGAGAGGCAGCTACAACCCAATTTTCCTCAAAATCAGCTTTCCTCCGCGGTGGACAAAATAGCACAACTCAACATTTTATTTTGTACAAAACATTTTCGTCAACAATAATGCATGTTAATTTAGTTTTAGTCAGCGTTTTTGGACAGTGGTGCAGTCTTCTCATCGTCTCGTCTTAGTCATGAAAAAAGGTTGTTGAACATATTTCGTCTCGTCTGACGGAATTAACACAACACACACACACACACACACATACACACATGGGCGTAAATTTAATTTAACAGTAGGGTGGGGGCAATAAATATAAAATTTCTCGAGCAGTATTTGAAGGGCGACACAAATAATAGTCAAATTGTACTTATAGTCATGTCCCCACAGTGAAAAACTTTGCTTTTATCATTATAGCATGGAGACGCGTCATTATGGTTATTTTCAAAGTTTTTCTCAGGTCCATATTTTCCTTTTCTCCGTCATTTTATCTAGTCTATGACACTGCAAGGCAAGTGTATGTATACTGTAGCACATTTCATACACAATGGTAAAAGTGCTTTACATAAAGAAAGCAAAACTATCATAAAAAAATAATCACAACAATAAAAAGGTTTAAAATTTTATTTAAAATTTATTAAGACACTTAAGAACAGAATAGAAATTGATTATACAAAGAAATACAGTGAGGTCAGTTCGGACGTAGCTCAGTGCTCATTTAGTAAATGCACAGCTAAACAATATGCTAATTGTGGCCGTTAATGTTAAGTTAACATTATGCCAAGTCGTCCTAAATAAAACAATGCATGGGAAACGGCTTTGGCGTGTTAGTTACAGTGCACTGTGTAACAAGCAAGTAAACAAGCTAACGTTAACTAGAGAAGTCATATTTTAATCACTAATATAGCAGATTCATGGAAAATTACATCCGTAATCAGCATTTTTGCCGCAACTAATTTATGAATGAGTCATCGCTTTATTTAAAGTGAATAAAATCCCCGACTTAGTGGAGTTTATTAACTGAGCCGCAGCCACACATCTGACTCGTGTGTGTAGAGTAGGTGAGATGTACTGAGAAAGCAGGCAGTGGGTCAGACCACTGGGAGGGAGGGGAGGGAGGGGGGACTCAAATGTTTCTAAATGCGCTTTTTGCGGGGTTTTTTCTACTTACACCAATGGCGAAAGTTTGATTTTGACATTGGTGGGGACATAATTTATTTGACATTGGTGGGGACAACATTCCCCGTATTTTGTGCATAAAACTCTTGTTATAAGAATACTTTCGTCCTCACATACCGGTAACCTGCATAATCACGTTGCATATTGCTTCATACAACGGAATATAGCTGCAGCCGACCTCAACACATTAGCGAGAAAGACAAAGCCAATCAAACAGCGACGTGGGTTAGAGAGGCGGGACTCAACAAAGGCAAAGGCCAATCCTTTTAGAGAAGTGAGTTACAGAGGCGGGATTCATTGCAGGGGGTAAATCTGTTAACCGTTTGTGTTCCACTTGTTGTGTTATTTTTTACAGAATGCCGTTGTAAAATATTTTCATCTTCAGTGGTTCAGTGGTTATGTATAGATAGGGAGCAGTCGTGGCCTAATGGTTAGAGAGTCTGATTCGTAACCCAAAGGTTGTGGGTTCGAGTCTGGGGCCGGCCACGACTGAGGTGCCCTTGAGCAAGGCATCGAATCCCCCCCAACTGCTCCCTGGGCGCCGCAGCATAATGGCTGCCCACTGCTCCGGGTTTGTGTTCACTGCTGTGTGTGTGCACTTTGGATGGGTTAAATGCAGAGAACAAATTCTGAGTATGGGTCACCGTACTTAGCCGTATGTCACGTCATATATATAGGCTTGATCGAATAATTGCTAGGGACAATTGAGTGTTCCCTGGATATTGGTAGGGACATGTCCCTACCGTCCCTACCCAAATCGACGCCCTTGACTTACACACAATTATTTAGGTATACATACATATATTTTTCATAATAGAGAGTGCGATATGTTTAAATACATTTTTTTTGGGGGGGGGGGGGTTACACCCATGTATGCACATACACGTGCACACATACATATACATACATACATACATATATATATCCATCATATTCTCTTACATATACATCATATTCCCTTACATATACATTTGCTTTTAATCCTAATTATTAATTTTGATTATGATGTGATTGTGACCGGGGAAGAGGTTTCAGGTTGGGGGTAAAGAGTTTTTTCTGTCACCACTTTTGAAACAATATCAAGCCTATAAAACTTGTCAAAACTCCGCGAATCACAAAAGTATCAGTGAGAAGTCGAGAACACTCGTTTAAACAGTACATACACTCGAACTTGATGCACATCACATGTTTTACTTTATTGATGCTGCTTTTAATTGTAATGCAAAGACCGGTCATCGGGACATAAGATGTCATGTACAATAAAAACGCCTGCGCAGCGACAGGAAATATCATTTAGCAAAAAGCCGCCTAGACGGTGGACTTGCGCTCAGGTTTTTTTTTTTTTTTTTTTTTTTGTGCGGCGTGTGGACGAATTCTTTCTGCGCACACATTATTTTATTGCTTGATAACACACCGTTGCCATGAAAAACTGCGTTGCCATGGACACATAGGATTCTAACCGTAGAGACGGAGCGCACTATTTTCTTTAGCGGAAACAATAGAATTGTTCAGAAGTTTCGTGTTGCAGCCACAGGCGTATGAGACCTGTAACTTGAGCAACAGCACGAAGCCGCGAACTCGTTCTGAATATTTTAAAGGTGTAACAGCTGATGAAAAAGCAGAGACAATTGTAGACGAAAATGAAGAGAGATTTTATCTTAGTTTTTATTTTATACAAAACATTTTCGTTTCGTCTTTTTTCGTCAACAATAATGCATGTTAATTTAGTCGTAGTCAGCGTTTTTGGACAGCGGTGCAGTCTTGTCATCGTCTCGTCTTAGTCAAGAAAAAAAGGTTGTTGACGAACATATTTCGTCTCGTCTCCTCTGACGAAATTAACACTACTCAGCAAGCTTTAGAACTATCTACACCAAACTCGGCCAGCTCCTTTAGGGTGAGACTCTGAACAAAGTTTTAAATTGGTGTACCGACTGACCTTCCGGTTGTCCCGTAGCCACGCCCCCAATATATGCAAAATCAAAAAACTTTTTACAACATGGACATGTGGCATATCAAAACACTCAGAACAATGAGGGGAACTTCCTCAGGAGTATTTGGATGATGTCACATGCTTGTCTCCGCTTACTTCCAAATGTTTTGGCAACTTAGCTTTCTGCCCACTTGCCTCCAAAAAGCGCCATCCGTTGAGAATACTTGCATTGTCAAAGCCAACATCAAAGTTTGTCGTGGCGAACTTTACAAATCTAGTTGTTATTATTATTATTATTATTAATAATAATAATAATAATAATAATAATAATAATAATAATAATAATAATAATATTATTAGTAGTAGTAGTAGTAGTAGTATTAATAAAATAAAGTGTTTTTCAGTCTCTGGGTCACCACTGAGAGACAGGTCACTCCAGGACCATGGCACTGCTCTGCACAATGGAGTTCCCAGAAGAGTGTCTTGTTTATTGATATGGGTAAATGTGGTGGTGTAACACCATCCCTGGTGAACTGTTTGGTTATGTTCTATAATCCTGTTTTATAACTGAGGGTTAGTGTTGTCCGGGGTGAGAAGGTGCTACCAGTCAAGATGGCATTTTATAAGACCATAAATTTCAGCGAGCAAAGTTCTTAATGTCCGTACATGCACACAACGGTAGTTACTGTATCCCTGGAAATTATTTGCCGATTCATATTTTCTGACAAATTTGGAAAGTCTTCAGGACAGAACAGTTTCTCTGTTACTGAAACTGTTTTGTTTGTATTATTAATTACTTACTAATTAAGGTGGTTATCTATCAAGCAGGATCAGGAGCTGACTTGTTTGGCAGACATAAAACTTTAACATTAAAGCAATCGTTGTGGTTGAATAAAAGAAAAGAATAGGTTCTGTACGACTGAGAAAGTGTGAGGTGTGTGTGTGTGTGTGTGTGTGTGTGTGTGTGTGTGTGTGTGTGTGTGTGTGTCCTCACCCTGTAGGAAAGAGTAAGTCCATTTGAACATGATGTTTTTCGTCACTACAGGAACAACAGGTAAATATTAACTGCATATACAGTACAGATGAATGATTAATAGTAACACAATGGTGTGTGTACTCACACAGTCGGTCTGCACGCGAACACATCACTGAAAACACAAAACACATCATCTGGGGTAATCACACATTTACTAGAACATTAATTTGCTCATCTTCAGCAAGTGCTTTCATCCATGTGTCATCCCCAGGATCACTGGGTGAGGTGAGAATACCTGCCCCTCGCAGGGCAAAGTAGACACACACATTTACAGCTAAGGGGTCAGAGTAGGGGCAGATTAGAGCAGTGATTTTCAACCAGTGTGCCACTAGTGTGCCGTAAGAGATCGTCAGGTGTGCTGTGGGAAATGATCAGGGTGCACTGGATTATAAGGCGCACTATAAGGCGCATCTGTCCCTAAATGGAACACCGCTCGCTACGTCATCATGTCTGTGATGCGATGACGTACAGGTTACACACACATGCATCGCGCCATCTTGTATTCGCTCAGATGCTAAGTTAGAAACAATGCTATATCCTTGCACAACGATCTGATCTCCCCTTCAGCCACAGCTCGCAACCTTGGGGTAACCATGGACAATCAACTGTCCTTTTCCTCTCATGTTGCTAATGTGACTCGCTCATGTCGGTTTTTTCTCTACAACATTAGAAGGATTCGGCCATTTTTGTCCACACAGACTGCTCAGGTACTTGTTCAGTCTCTTGTCATTTCTAGACTGGATTACTGCAATGCACTGCTGGCAGGTCTACCTATGAACGCAATCCGTCCTCAAATGATCCAAAATGCAGCTGGCCGGCTTGTTTTCAACCTGCCAAAGTTCTCGCATACCACCTCGCTGCTGCGATCCCTCCACTGGCTTCCGGTAGCTGCACGCATCCGATTCAAAACACTGATGCTGGCCTACAAAGCCAAAAATGGACCAGCTCCCTCTTACCTCAAAGCCCTCATCATTCCTCGCACTGCACCCCGCAACCTCCGATCTACCAGCACTGCTCGACTGGTTCCACCATCTCTCAGGGTAAGAGGCAAGTATACTACAAGACTCTTCTCTGTTCTGGCACCAAGGTGGTGGAACGAACTTCCCCTAGAGGTCCGGACAGCTGAGTCACTGGCTATTTTCAAGCGGCGGTTGAAGACCTACTTATTCAGGAAACACTTCAACTAGCACTTCTTTCCTTATCTTTTGTATTAAAAAAAAACCTATGACACTTTTTCATTGTAACTTTGAACAAATGTTTTAAACTCATGGTATCTTAAGTATGTAACCCAGTGAGCAGCATTAATGTATTTAATGTTAGAGATTTAAGTGCTTATGTACATTGCTCTGGATAAGGGCGTCTGCCAAATGCTGTAAATGTAAATGTTAATTAGTTAGAGTTAGTGTTGCGTGACAGTGGCAATTTGGGGTCACAGCAATACGAGCGAGTGACAGTGATGAAGTTTTTGAGAAGGGAAAATGCAAATGCCGAACAGGGCCCTGGACAAAATTACGACCCAGATGAAGGCCCTAGTATGAGTGGTCGACAAAAGAAAAAATAAAAGACGGTAAGCTCAAGGCAATACAGCGAAAGCTATCTTTCATTTGGGGATGCAACGGCACCGACTCCGCTGTGCTTGGTGTGTGGCGAGAAGCTATCCAATAGCACCATGGTGCCAAGCAAGCTTAAATCTCCAAACGAAATACCCTTCTGTTCAAAACAAGCCGATGGACTATTGTTTTATGCTTACACACAAACAATGAGAAACAGGCAATTTTTTTTGAAAAACCACAAAGCTAAACGAGAGAGCCCTCAAAGCTAGCTACCATGTTGCTGAACTCGTAGCTAAATCAAAAAAGTCCCACACTGTGGCAGAAACATTAATACTGCCAGCTTGTAAAGCCATTGTAAATGAGATGCTCGGCCCTGACGTGGCCAAAGAGGTAGCTAAAGTGCCTCTCTCAGATAACATAATTTCCAGACGTATTGATGACATGTCTTCGGATATCGAAACTGTTGATTTAGAAAAGATGCGCGTAAGAAATTTGCCTTGCAACTTAATGCGTCGACAGATATTAGTGGACATTGTCAACTCTTGGCCAACGTGCGTTTTGTGGATGGAGAAGCCATTATAGAAAACTTCCTATTTTGCAAGACACTGCCAGAAAAATCAACAGGAAAGGAAATATTTCGGGTCACCTCAGCATATCTTGACAAAAGTGGGCTTACTTGACAAAAGTGGGCTTAGGTGTCAGCACTGATAGAGCCGCAGCCAAGGCTTCGTAAGTAGGGTCAGAGAAAAAAACCCAGATGTTATTGTTACACACTGTTTTTTGCACCGTGAGGCCCTCGTTTTTTGCACCGTGAGGCCCTCGTTGCAAAGAGCACCAGCAGATCTAGCTCCTGTGTTGGATGATGTCGTGCGCATAGTGAACTTTGTGAAGACGCAACCTTTGAAATGTCGCTTATTTGTGTCTTTGTGTGAGGAAATGGGAGCGGAACATAAAGTCTTATTGCTGTTCATATAGTCCTTATTTCTCTTCAGCCGTCACAGAATGCCTTGACTGGGTTAGGGACCCATACAGCTCAGCATCAGTTGCTGGAAAGGACATGACTTTAAAGTTGCAATAGGAACTCATTGAACTGAAAGAAGATCATGGTTTAAAGCTAAACTTTGCTGATCTTCCTTTGGACAGTTTTTGGTTATCTGTTGCCAAGGAGTTCCCCATTCTGGCCAACAAAGCTATTTTGACATTGCTCCGGTTTTCTACCACATATCTTTGTGAGCTGAGCTTCTCAAGCTTGACTGCGATAAAAACTAAACACAGAGAGAGACTGAGAGCTGTTGAGCAAGAGCTTTGTGTGTGTCTTTCTACCATTACTGCCAGGATATCCATTTTGTGTTCATCGAAACAGCCCCAGGTTTCACAATAATTGAGTATAAATACATTAAAAAATATATATTATTAACTATATGCATTTCATGTCATTTTGGTTGGTTGTGTGCCCCAGGATTTTGTAAATGTAAAAAATGTGCCGTGGCTCAAAAGAGGTTGAAAATCACTGAATTAGAGCAGCCAAGCTTACCTATACCAGGAGGAAGTGTAGCTGAAGTAACTGAATCTGAAGAGTAACACACACACACACACACACACACACACACACACACACACACACACACACACACACACAGAGTTTCTGTGTGACACTTATAAGAAAGTCAGCATGTATTCTACAGGTATAAACATTAAAAAAACGGTCTGTCATTCTGGTTCTCCGGGTTTAATGTAGTTACGCATCAAAATATCAAAATTCTTCTCTGTTCTGGTTCCTAAGTGGAGAAAAGAACTTCCTCTAGATACAGTATCAGAACTTCTGAGCTGCTGACTGACTTCAAAACCATTTGCGAAGATCTACTTTGTCCTAAATACTTCAACTTGCACCTTTAATTTAAAAAAGAAAATGTTTGTCTGTTTGCACTATATTTAGATTTAAATCTGTTCATGGAAAATAAATAAATAAACAAATAAATAAATAAATAATAAAAATAATGACATACCCAAGGAGTAAAGCGATGATAAAAGTAAACAACAGAAATAAATTCTGTCTTGTGTGCATTGTAATGTTCTTCGAGTGAGTTCTCCTCAAGATATCTGTCTGTATTTTGATCTGTGTGTTTGAGTGTCTGTGTGTGAGTGAGTGAGTGAGTGAGTGAGGCTCGAATGTAAACGCAGTAATAGAGGGGTGTGAGAGTTTGTTTGTGTGTGAGAGAGAGAAAGAGAGAGGTAGAAGAGAACTGAAATGTAAAGCGCTCTTGTGGTTGGCTGTAGTATTGTCTTCAGCTCTGCCCATTTTCAGGTGGTTTTCTGTTCCTTTTGCATTTCATGGTAACTCCCTCAGTACTTCTCAGGCGTCAGAGCTAGATGAGCATCTTGGAGAGCAGCGTTTTTTTTCCCCTTGCAGAAGTTTCTTTGATTGAAATGATGGACATCGTCAGCTAGCTGGGAAACGGTGTCTCAGTCAGTCAGGACTCAAAGCTCTGGAAGCTTTTTGCCACATTACATGTTGATTAATATATCTGTCTATACACTGTGAATTAGCCAGTGTTTTATCTTAAATTGCACTCACTGACATGGGCATGCGAGAGGCGGAGCCGGTGTGGTCACGCCCATTTTTTTCTATTCGTATAACTTTTCTATTTTAAAATTCATCAATTATGTCATTGTTTTGAATCTTTTCATCATCTAAATCAGTGTGTTACAAGAGCAAAATTAACGCGTCCAAAATCTTTCGGATATTGACTTTTTTGCCATTAATGACACTGGTAATTTATATAGCATTAAAATGTTAATTGGTTGTGTTTGTTATTTTTAAAAATGTGTTTTTTTAAGACAATGACCTTTAAAAAATGCAGCAATAGAGGCGTGTGTTAACGGAACTAGGGATGTACCGATCTGATATTTTGGATCGGTATCGGCGCTGATTAAAGCATTTTGAGTTGATCGGGTATCGGTGGTGCATGACCGATCCAAATCCGATACCTGTGGTAATGGGGTCGGAACCATTATAAGTGTGTGGGACAGGAGGACCCACTTTTTAAGACCAATAATATTGGACCCACCCACTTTTACCGTCTCTATTCAGCACCTAATGTCTTTTTTAATTACTATTATTTTTATTATTTAGCGCTGCCAGTCGAATCCATCCTGCTTGAGGAATGCCCTAATAAATTAAACTCCATTCTGCATTTTAACTACAGTATTGACCACGCTCCTGCTTCCTGAAGTCCATCGGTGTCTGAACCATTATATCTGTATGGGACAGGACACGGCACGCCCACTTTTTATTTACTTCCGACGCCCATGCCCGTGGTTGTTGATTAATGAACAGCAAACATCACAGACTATTGCTTAAACTTATAAGAGAAATACTCTTGTATATTAAATTACATTTATTGCAAACAAATACAATACATTTTATGGGTAATATGTTGCACAACCGCCTGCGACAGACAGGTAGGCTACCGGTATTTTAGTCGGCAGCTCTGAGTTTGTTTTACATCAACTCTTCCCTCTACTGAGGCGTTTAACCACGAGTTGTTTTTATTTATTTGATGTTACTTGTTTTAGCACTCGCCTCTGTGTATTTTGTTTGTTTGAAGTATGCACTATTAATTTTGTATGTACAAAATCTGTATTAGTGATAGTAAAATCTAGTTAATCTGTATGTACTAACTATCGTCAATCGATACCATCTCATACTGTCAATAAGTAGGTCTTTCTCCCCCTCTGAGTCGAGGCTATTTGGTTTCATTATTGATTAGTTTTGTTATTTTGTTTGACTTGTATTGTGAGTATTTCATATAAATCGAGAGGAAGTTTTGTTTTGGAATGTTGATTTGTCTTTGCATTTAATTATTTTTGTTTGAGTTTACTTTTGATATACTTGTGTTTGGTGGGTCGTCTTCGAGGGGGAGGAAATAATTGCTGTACCTCTTGGGGGTGACTTTTACACTGTGTGCTGTGTTTGATGTGTAACTTCCACACGTGTGAGTTGTGTGGCTTGACACTGTACTGTAACTGGGTTATGGGTTATCTCCTCTTGATCTTGAAAGGCCTGGTCATTTAAAGTATATGTTTTGTGTTCTGTTCATTTGATTTCGTGTTTAGTGACTGAAGATTTTACATTTTCTTTTGAGAATCTTAATCCTGCACAACTGTAAAAATAAAGATTTATTGTGTTATTCTCGTGCCCTCGTCTCTTGCTCACCATTAGGTAACGAACCTGTGTCCCTTTGGGACTTTTCTCCTTATAAGGGGTGGTGTAGTCGAATGTTGTGCCCCTAGAGGCCGTTTGTGGCATTTTATAATGCTCAAACTTAGAATTGTTACATCCTGTCCCCTACCACTCTGCTACACAAGCATTAGCAAAATTGTCACATTATCTTTGTGAATATGATTTAGAAATCTTGTGAAGTTAGCTTACTTTATAAGCTTTTATAAATGATATTTTACAGGGCTCTTAAGTTTTGAAGACAGGCAAGCATACTGCCCCCCCCCCCCTAAAAAAAACAAAACAATAATGGGAGGAGAGGGGGTTGTTGTATTTGGTAAGGATCACTTACCGCAATTTAATTGAATAAATATAATTTCCATTTATTAATGTGTGTGAGAGAGAGAGAGAGAGAGTGTGTGTGTGTATGTTCACAAAACCCAAGAAAACTTGGGTTCTGCTCCTTGGCTTTCAGATGTGCTGTGCAACAATCGAAGAGAGCTAAGGTCATCAGAGAGAAAGTGGAAGAAATCACAACTTGATGCAGATCTTGATTTTTACAGAACACTTCTTGTCAAGTTCTCCTCAGATGTGACTTCTGCCAAGACTTCCTTCTAAAAGGAAAAGCTTGAAGCTTCCTCACATGACCCTCGGAAATTCCACAACATCATCTCTTCTCTGCTCGACCCCCCGGCTCCACCTTCTTCATCCTCCACCTTCTTCAAATCAATAAATGTTTGTATTAATGTGAATGTTTGTCTTACCGATTAAGAAAAGGCCTAAAAGGAAGTGGCCCGCGAACAGGTAGCCAGTTTTATAGCATCCTGAAGGGGAGGAGTTGTCTGATCAAGCATGCAAGGATTATAAATGTCTTGAATGTAGAGATTTCTGTGATTTGTTAAAGGATAATGCCTTTGATTACAGGTAGACTTTATTTTGGGTGTGACTTGTAAAGTGATAAGATCTATGAAGTGTAAAATATAGTGTTGCTACCAAATGGAGTGTTATGATTGGTCCTTTTGAATCTGAAGGGAGGGGACCAGGATGATTAAAGAATAACAAAGGAAATGCTAGAGAGAGAGAGAGAGGTAGAGGTGTAGGTGGAGGTAGAGGTAGAGGTAGAGGTAGAGGTAGAGGTGTAGGTGTAGGTGTGTGTGTTTGTTGTAACAGTAGCCAACAATTTAGTTATTCCCGTTTGTGTTTTGTTAAGTGTTGAGTTGTACTTTGAATATTTTTTTTTATTTGTTCATTTTTTTTGGTAAATTTTGATTTTTCAATGGAGATTTTGTTTTGGCTTCTTTCACACCTGTTTGAGAATGGTGGCTCACATAAATAAAAAGACACTTCATTGGATTTTTCCAGAGTTTTGCCATTTCTTTTGTTGCCAGTTAGCCACTGCACCGACCATCTTACCACATACCAACTACTTTCAAGAGAGCAGGGGTTATTCCCATCCTAAAGAAACCTGCTCTGGATCCATCAGACATCAAGGCAAGGCAAGGCAAGTTTATTTGTATAGCACATTTCATACACAGAGGTGATTCAAAGTGCTTTACATAGAAATTAGAAAACAGCTTATAAAAGAGAAAAAGAGATATAGATGAAAAATAAGAAACACGATAAAATCATAACAAAAACAAATAATTTAAGAAAATAAGTGTGATTTTAATAAAAACAGTTTAAAATATGTTAAAAAGAATAAAACAGGAGTAAAAGTGATTTGGAGAAGCAGCGCAGTCAGGGTGAAGCAGCACAGTGCTCATTCAGTAAATGCAGAGTTAAACAGATGTGTTTTTAATCTTGAATTAAAAGTGTCTACTGTTGAAGCACATCTGATCTCTTCTGGAATCTGATTCCAGCTATAGGTGGCGTAATAACTAAATGCTGACGCACCTTGTTTTGAGTGAACCCTTGGTATATCTAACTGACCTGATCCTAATGATCGGAGTAGTTCAATTCAATTCAAGTTTATTTGTATAGCGCTAGGTGACAGGCCAGACAAAGAGGGTTCAAAAACCCTTTATGAAGAAAATTATAACAAGGTCCGTGACGTCGCCCGGTATGGCGCAACCGGGGCCCCACCCTGGAGCCAGGCCCGGGGTTGGGGCTCGCATGCGAGCGCCTGGTGGCCGGGTCTTACCCCACAGGGCCCGGCCGGGCTCAGCCCGAAGGAGCGACGTGGGGCCGATCTCCTGTGGGCCCACCACCTGCAGGAGAAACCGTAAGGGGCTGGTGCAATGTGGATTGGGTGGCAGTCGAAGGCGGGAGCCTTGGCGACCCAATGTCCGGACACGGAATCTGATTGCCCTCTTCAGGTTGGTGGAGAGTTCCTGCCCCAAGTGGAGGAGTTTAAGTATCTTGGGGTCCTGTTCACGAGTGAGGGAAGGATGGAGCGGGAGATCGACAGGCGGATCGGTGTATCTTCCGCAGTGATGCGGTCGATATACCGATCTGTTGTGGTGAAGAAAGAGCTGAGCCGCAAGGCGAAGCTCTCTATTTACCAGTCGATCTACGTTCCTACCCTCGCCTATGGCCATGAGCTTTGGGTCATGACCGAAAGGACAAGATCCCGGATACAGGCGGCCGAAATGAGTTTCCTCCGCAGAGTGGCTGGGCGCACCCTTAGAGATAGGGTGAGGAGCTCAGTCACTCGGGAGGAGCTCAGAGTAGAGCCGCTGCTCCTCCACATTGAGAGGGGTCAGCTGAGGTGGCTCGGGCATCTGTTTCGGATGCCTCCTGGACGCCTCCCTGGGGAGGTGTTTCCGGGCATGTCCAACTGGGAGGAGGCCCCGGGGAAGACCTAGGACACGCTGGAGGGACTACGTCTCTCGGCTGGCCTGGGAACGCCTCGGTATTCCCCCGGAAGAGCTGGAGGAAGTGTCTGGGGAGAGGGAAGTCTGGGCATCCCTGCTTAGACTGCTGCCCCCGCGACCCGGCCCCGGATAAGCGGTAGAAAATGGATGGATGGATGGATGGATGTATAGCGCTTTTTACAATAGACATTGTCTCAACGCAGCTTTACAGAACATAAACACAGAGCAGAAGGTAAACATGATTAATGATAAAGGAATTAACGAATAATAAAAGAAATAAGAATTAACAGAATAAAAATTCTAGATTATTATTAGTTGTATATAGTTCACAGTGTGTATGTATTTATTCCCCTATGAGCAAGTCTGAGGTGACTCAGGCAGCAGTGGCAAGGAAAAACTCCCTTAAGTTGGTAAAGGAAGAAACCTTGAGAGGAACCGGACTCAAGGGGGAACCCATCCTCATATGGGTGACACTGGGGGTGTGATTGTAATAAACAGTCTGCTTGGTTTATATTCAATTAGCATATCTGTAATGTATTTCGGTCCTAAGCCATGAAGTGATTTATAAACCAGTAACAATACTTTAAAATCTATTCTAAATGTAACTGGAAGCCAGTGTAAGGACCTGAGGACTGGAGTGATGTGCTCAGATGTTTTGGTTCTGGTCAGAATTCTGGCAGCAGCGTTCTGTATGAGCTGCAGCTGTCTAGTGGTCTTTTTGGGGATCCCAGTAAGGAGTCCATTACAATAATCCACCCTGCTGGTGATGAAAGAAAGCATGAACAAGTTTTTCTAAGTCCTGTCTTGAGACAAAACATCGGTCATTAAAACATTAATTCTGGCTATATTTCTGAGATGGTAGTAAGCTGATTTGCTTATCGCTTTCACAAGACTACTGAAATTAAGGTCAGACTCTAAAATTACACCAAGATTTCTGACTTTATTTTGTGTCTTTAGACCCATAGAGTCAAGGTGTGTGTTAACCTTGAGAGTTTCATCTTTATTTCCGAATACAATGACTTCGGTTTTGTCTTTGTTTTAACAGGAGGAAGTTTTGACGCATCCAACTGTTAATTTCATCAATGCACTTACATAGAGAGTCAGTGGGGCTGTAGTCATTAGGGGACAGGGCTAAGTATATCTGGGTGTCATCTGCATAGCTATGGTAAGAAATTTGGTTCTTTTTCATTATTTGACCAATTGGGAGCATATACAAATTAAAGAGAAGCGGTGCAAGAATTGAGCCCTGTGGGACTCCACATGTCATGGATGTCCACTCAGATTTATGGTTAC
Source organism: Tachysurus fulvidraco (assembly GCF_022655615.1). NCBI lineage: Eukaryota > Metazoa > Chordata > Actinopteri > Siluriformes > Bagridae > Tachysurus > Tachysurus fulvidraco. Next base: position 15,821,757 of record NC_062543.1, read on the forward strand.
CTATGTTCACATAGTAACCTCTCCCTTTTAGGTATGATTTAAACCATTTGAGGACCATCCCAGAAAGCCCTACCCAGTTTTCCAGTCTATGTAAGAGTATGGTGTGATCTACCATGTCAAAGGCAGCACTAAGATCTAGTAGCACCAGCACTGATATTTTACCCGAATCAGAGTTTAAGCGAATATCATTTATTATCTTTATGATTTACTATTTTTAAGAGGTCAGTTTCTAAGCAGTTAAGTACCTTTTTGAGAAAGGATGTGGGGAGGGTGTCAAGGCTGCAAGTTGATGCTTTAAGATGTTGTACTGTTTCTTCCAGGGTTTTTATGTGAATTATGTCAAATTCTGAGAAAATGACAAATTTTTGAGGTGGTTGTTGTGAGGTCTGACTGACCACATTACAATATGAGGACGTATTGTTTGCCATTCTGATATTACTGATTTTCTCAGAGAAAAAGGTTCAGTAACTACAGACCGGTTTCTTCTCTACAACATTAGAAGGATTCGGCCATTTTTGTCCACACAGACTGCTCAGGTACTTGTTCAGTCTCTTGTCATTTCTAGACTGTCTCCCCTTCATCTGTAGCTTCTGGCACTCTTTCTTCCCTTCCTGATACTGAGTCTTTTTTCTCACTACCCTTGGACTCTGTCACATATACTTTCCTCTCTTCTCTTTCCTCAACTATGGACTTTCTCGTCCCTTTGTCCACCAAACCCAAGAAAACTTCTTGTTCTGCTGCTTGGCTTCCAGATCTGCTGTGCAACAATCGAAGAGAGCTAAGATCATCAGAGAGAAAGTGGAAGAAATCACAACTTGATGCAGATCTTGATTTTTACAGAACACTTCTTGTCAAGTTCTCCTCAGATGTGACTTCTGCCAAGACTTCCTTCTACAAGGAAAAGCTTGAAGCTTCCTCACATGACCCTCGGAAATTCCACATCATCATCTCTTCTCTGCTCAACCCCCCGACTCCACCTCCTTCATTGTCCTCGACTGCAGAAGACTTTGCTTCTTTCTACCAGGAGAAGATTGAGGAAATCTGCCGGACTTTCACTTCAGCCCCGACTGCACTTACATCTCAGAGTATGCATTCCCCTACACCTTCGTTGTCACATTTCTCAACTGTGGCAAGAGAAGAGATTTTACAACTCATCCAGTCCTGCAATCCTACCACCTGCCCATTGGATCCACTCCCTACCACTATGCTCCAGACCATCTCGCAAGACATTTTGCCCTTCATTTCCACTATTGTCAATAGATCCATAGCATCTGGTCAGGTACCAACTACTTTCAAGAGAGCAAGGGTTATTCCCATCCTAAAGAAACCTGCTCTGGATCCATCAGACATCAGTAACTACAGACCGGTATCACTTCTCACATTTCTTTCAAAAATTCCTGAACGCATTGTCTATAATCAACTGTCTGTCTATCTCTCACAGAACAACCTCCAAGATCCCAACCAGTCTGGCTTTAAAGCAGCTCGCTCTACAGAGACAGCCCTTTTGGATGTCTCTGAGAAGCTACATACTGCTAGATCAGCCAAACTGTCATCCGTCCTTATCCTCCTTGACCTTTCAGCAGCGTTTCATACGGTCAACCACAAGACTCTCTTATCCACCCTCAAGAGTCTTGGGATTTGCAGATCAGCTTGGGAATGGTTTGCCTCCTACCTGGAAGGACGCTCATATCAGGTAACATGGAGGGGAGTGACATCTGCTCCACGCAGACTCTCCACTGGCGTCCCACAGGGCTCAGTACTTGGTCCTCTTCTTTTCTCCCTGTATACTCACTCTCTTGGGGAAGTTATTTCCTCACATGGGTTCTCTTACCACTGCTATGCTGATGATGACTTATCTTCTCTTTAACACCCTCATATGCCACAGCTTCTGACTGGATCTCAGCATGTCTGGTAGAAATTTCATCATGGATGACTGCTCATCAGTTAAAGCTCAATCCAATCAAAACTGAACTGCTGTTCATCCCAGGTGATTCATCCCCAGGTCATGATCTTGCTATATCTTTGCACAACGATCTGATCTCCCCTTCAGCCACTGCTCGCAACCTTGGGGTAACCATGGACAATCAACTGTCCTTTTCCTCTCATGTTGCTAATGTGACTCGCTCATGTCGGTTTCTTCTCTACAACATTAGAAGGATTCACCCATTTTTGTCCACACAGACTGCCCAGGTACTTGTTCAGTCTCTTGTCATTTCTAGACTGGATTACTGCAATGCAATGCTGGCAGGTCTACCTATGAACGCAATCCGTCCTCTGCAAATGATCCAAAATGCAGCTGGCCGGCTTGTTTTCAACCTGCCAAAGTTCTCGCATACCACCCCGCTGCTGCGATCCCTCCACTGGCTTCCGGTAGCTGCACGCATCCGATTCAAAACACTGATGCTGGCCTACAAAGCCAAAAATGGACCAGCTCCCTCTTACCTCAAAGCCCTCATCATTCCTCGCACTGCACCCCGCAACCTCCGATCTACCAGCACTGCTCGACTGGTTCCACCATCTCTCAGGGTAAGAGGCAAGTATACTACAAGACTCTTCTCTGTTCTGGCACCAAGGTGGTGGAATGAACTTCCCCTAGAGGTCCGGACAGCTGAGTCACTGGCTATTTTCAAGCGGCGGTTGAAGACCTACTTATTCAGGAAACACTTCAACTAGCACTTCTTTCCTTATCTTTTGCATTTAAAAAAAAAAAAAAACCTTCGACACTTTTTCATTGGTACTTTGAACAAATGTTTTAAACTCATGGTATCTTAAGTATGTAACCTAGTGAGCAGCATTAATGTATTCAATGTTAGAGATTTAAGTGCTTATGTACGTCGCTCTGGATAAGGGCGTCTGCCAAATGCTGTAAATGTAAATGAAAATGAGAGAGAGAGATTATGACTGGTGTTGTTTATTGTAAGTGTTTGTTGCATTTTTGGTCTCCTTTATGATTTGTAATGTTGATCTTATTTAAAACAGTTCAGCACAAGCCCAGCCATTTTTAGGTTTATGATTGAGTACAATGTCCTGTCCAGAGACAAGCTGTTTCATGTTGAGGTTTTTTTTTTTCAAACTGACCATCGAAAATATCCTCTCTAATGAATGTTTTTTTTTTTATTGGTTGTTGTGTTAAATCTTACCCATATACTATAGTGCTATTTTCTGATTGGCTATTGTACAGCCTTTTTTTTTGATTGGCTGATAAGCATCGGGTGTCGTGGTAAAGAAACCCCTGAAATTAGTGAATGCCCGCACTTTGATTACTGCCTGGTTCCATAGAGACAGCGGTGCGGACATATTAAATACAGGTCCTTCGCAAAAAATTAGCATATTGTGATAAAAGTTCATTATTTTCCATAATGAAATGATAAAAATGATATAAATTTCATATATTTTAGATTCATTGCACACCAACTGAAATATTTCAAGTCTTTTATTGTTTTAATACTGATGATTTTGGCATACAGCTCATGAAAACCCAAAATTCCTATCTCAAAAAATTAGCATATCATGAAAAGGTTCTCCAAACAAGCTATTAACCTAATCATCTGAATCAACTAATTAACTCTAAACACCTGCAAAAGATTCCTGAGGCTTTTAAAAATTCCCAGCCTGGTTCATTACTCAAAACCGCAATCATGGGTAAGACTGCCGACCTGAATGCTGTCCAGAAGGCCATCATTGACACCCTCAAGCGAGAGGGTAAGACACAAAGAAATTTCTGAACAAATAGGCTGTTCCCAGAGTGCTGTATCAAGGCGCCTCAGTGGGAAGTCTGTGGGAAGGAAAAAGTGTGGCAAAAAACGCTGCACAACGAGAAGAGGTGACCGGACCCTGAGGAAGATTGTGTAGAAGGACCGATTCCAGACCTTGGGGGACCTGCGGAAGCAGCGGACTAAGTCTGGTGTAGAAACATCCAAAGCCACCGTGCACAGGCGTTTGCAGGAAATGGGCTACAGGTGCCGCAGTCCCCAGGTCAAGCCACTTTTGAACCAGAAACAGCGGCAGAAGCGCCTGACCTGGGCTACAGAGAAGCAGCACTGGACTGTTGCTCAGTGGTCCAAAGTACTTTTTACGGATGAAAGCAAATTTTGCATGTCATTCGGAAATCAAGGTGTCAGAGTCTGGAGGAAGACTGGGGAGAAGGACATGCCAAAATGCCTGAAGTCCAGTGTCAAGTACCCACAGTCAGTGATGGTCTGGGGTGCCATGTCAGCTGCTGGTGTTGGTCCACTGTGTTTTATCAAGGGCAGGGTCAATGCAGCTGGCTATCAGGAGATTTTGGAGCACTTCATGCTTCCATCTGCTGAAAAGCTTTATGGAGATGAAGATTTAGTTTTTCAGCACGACCTGGCACCTGCTCACAGTGCCAAAACCACTGGTAAATGGTTTACTGACCCATGGTATTACTGTGCTCAATTGGCCTGCCAGCTCTCCTGACCTGAACCCCATAGAGAATCTGTGGGATATTGTGAAGAGAAAGTTGAGAGACGCAAGACCCAAAACTCTGGATGAGCTTAAGGCCGCTATCGAAGCATCCTGGGCCTCCATAACACCTCAGCAGTGCCACAGGCTGATTGCCTCCATGCCGCGCCGCATTGTAGCAGTCATTTCTGCAAAAGCATTCCCGACCAAGTATTGAGTGCATAACTGAACATAATTGTTTGAAGGTTGACTTTTTTTGTATTAAAAACACTTTTCTTTTATTGGTCGGATGAAATATGCAAATTTTTTGAGATAGGAATTTTGGGTTTTCATGAGCTGTATGCCAAAATCATCAGTATTAAAACAATAAAAGACCTGAAATATTTCAGTTGGTGTGCAATGAATCTAAAATATATGAAAGTTAAATTTTTATCATTACATTATGGAAAATAATGAATTTTCAAAAAGTTTTTCTGTGTGAGAATTACGATGTGTAGCGGGAGAGCGTGAAAAAGACCTCTCAATGCAGTCACTCTCAATGCATGACACTTGACAGCCCTGTATTTAACACGTTACTGTCGGACTCGCTAATGTTAGCTAGTTATGACGTTGTTGACGTGTCCGGTCACTTTAAATCAGTGGAATTAAACAATCTCCATTGTTAGTAAAACATAATATGTGCATTATAATGAAATGCTGCATGTTCCAGAGAGTGGAGATATCCGCACTGGTGTATCTGTGAAATAAGCAGAAAAGAAGAGATATTAGATGGCTGTTTTTGTTGTTTTTATAACTTGAGAAATCATGTTATTTTGAATCAAATAATTTTTCTTACTCGGTCACATTTAGATTAGTTGCTTAGGGCTTATGGTTCAGGTGTTGAAAATAGCTCTCTCTCTCTCTCTCTCTCTCTCTCTCTCTCTCTCTCTCTCTCTCACTCACTCACTCATTTTCTACCGCTTAAAATAAAAAACAGCAAATGACTGAAATATTGTATAGTATGTGCAAAATGGTTGAGATATTGTACAATATGTGGAAAAAACGGGTGAAATGTTGGACAGTTTGTGCAAAACAGCAGAAAAGTGTGCAAAACAGCATGTAAACTTGTATTTGATGGATTGTAAACAGCATGTGGTGTAAGTGTCCACGATAGAGGGAAGAGAGACTCCAATGATCTTCTGCACTGTCCTCACTATCCACTGCAGGGTTTTAGACATGTCAAGTCTAAAGTAATATTCTACATAATTTCACTTTTTCTTCTGATTTTTCATAAGCTTGCAGATGGACATATTTTGGGTACGTTAACTTGAAGTGAGATTATCTACAGCAGTTTTGTGTGTTGAAAAGAACCCTAGCCCATCTTTAAGCCCATTTTTTACTTTTTTCTTTTTCGCAGCAGTTTTTGTTTTCTCAAAAGTATCCAGTGACATGCAGCGCACTTTTGTGTTTTTGTGCAATGAGCCATTGTCTGAAATAAAAAACAACAACAAAAAAACGGAACCTGTTTGAGCACACAAACCGTCACAAATCCTGTAAATTTCCCTACTAGATCTGGTTCTGATAAATGGACATGTGAACATGACGCATGTTAGATCATCACAAACAAAAGCTGTAGTGTGAATAATGATAATGCAGCATCTCACAGCTCAAGGGCTTCATCCTAAGCTCACGTAATATATATTTTTGCTGAATGTCATCACAGGTTCCGGTCAGGTTCTGTCACCTTTTCATTAACAAATCATCAAATATTTCAGGCTTATGAAAAGTAATGGCATTCATTGTGTATGTTTCAAGACATCTCACGCTTGAAGACATTGAATTAGAATTTCTAGTTTTATTGTATCAAGGCAACCAGCAAAACATTCTTACCCCTCAAAGATGTACAGAAACCTTTAAGTTCAAAAGTATTAATGCATGAGGCTTAGTGACCTTGTCAGCGTATATAGCAGTGATTCAATACAAATTCAATAAAGAGTTCAAATATTAAATATGAACCATCAAATGAAGATTAAAAGAAAGAATTTTAAGTCCATGAACATTTAAATCAGTGTGAGATAGCCAGCGTGAGATAGCCAGTTATAAAGTTTCTTCAAGATCAGTTTCATAAGCAGAACAAAAATTCACAAAACCTTTGGCCACATTTTATGTTATTTTCAGTCACTCAATATTCATTTCTTGTTCAAAGAATTCTTGGATGAAAGCAACATCACAGGAGAAAGAGTAAGTGTAAGGTTCTATTCTAGATATCTGCAAAAATCTGAGAATGTATCTTACACTCAAGAATGAATGAAAACAATTCTAAAGAAACCTTGCAGGAATGTTTGCTGAACATCATGCAGTAACCTGCTATTGACAGACTTGGTATCACATCCAGGAATCACATCAACAAGAAAGGTGAGTGACAGCAAGAAAAACTCTTATGTTTATTTGGTGAAAACCTGTACTGTCCTGCTGAGGCACGTTGTGCGTTAAGGGTTGGGTCGAATCTCAGCGTAGTTCTTGACCACCTGTGAGAAACGCACCACTTTCATGAAGCCGGGTTTCCATTTTTGGTCATCCCACAGGTATTCAGGTGAGAGCAACTTGGTGGGTTTGTTGTACAGGAAGTACTTGTTCAGGTGAGACTCTTCCTGCCAAACCGCTTCGATCTTATTGGCTCGGTCTACATCCAGCTTCATGCGACACGTCTTCACCAGCTTGAACACATTTTCGGGGCGTCCTCCGATCACGGCCCCTCCGTAGTAGTAGTCTCCTTCGTCTAAAGGGATGTAAGCCTGAGATTCAGGACGCCGCTCGTACGTGAACTGTTCCCGAGATTTTCCAAAAAACCCGGCATGCAGCACTCCGATAAGGTCACCCAGAGACTCCGCCCCCCAGTGAGCATAGAATTTGGAGTCTACGTCGAGGCTGAAAATGTAGTCTGTCTTGTTGATGAGTTCGTATTGGATGAGATTCTCAATCCTCTCCATCCTGCGTAGCGAGATTTCCTGCCAGCGGTTCATGCTTGCTGTTTTTATCACTTTCAGCTGACGCCCCTCACCCAGTGTTACCGCGGGAACCTCATCCGGGAGATCTGTAAAGATGTAATAATGCACTCGGTAGCCCACCATGAAGTGCTGCTCCGCAGACTCTAGGAGGTCCTTCAGGAAACGCACATACCTGCAGGACATGATACAGTTTATATATAAACTACTGTAAAAGGGATTTAACATTACATTTCTCCAGCTTGCTACAGATTCAACCTCAGTCAACACTCACAGCGTGGGACCCACAATGCCTTGTACTTGGCATGACTTACTTGCCCAGAGCGAAGACGGTGGTTGCCACGGTGATATTCTGTTGTTTGTAGATGGCGTCAATCACTGTCAGGTCAAATGTATCCTCCCAAACAATCGGAGCTAACCACGGGGATGTTGTGGCAACATCTGGCCGACTGACCACACACACACACACACACACACACACACACACAAACTAAAGCTTTTGTCTGGCAAGGTACAGATAGATGGCAAATAAAACTAAAACCTGCCTCGCTTGCTCACTCCAGTTTTCTCTCTCTCTCTCTCTCTCTGCACACACATTTACTTACCTACTACTGACACCAGGCTGGTTCCATGCCATTCTATTCAAAAGAAAAAGAGCAAAGAAAAAGGATTGAATATATAATATATAATCATTTATTTTTTGAAAACTAATTTAATTTAATTCATTTACTAATAAAAAGATGAAGCACTGATAGGCAAATGTCAGATGTTATTTGTGTTCGTATTTAGTTATTTAATTAGTTTTTTTTTGTAGTGCAGTTATTGTTATTATTATTATTATTATTATTATTATTATTATTATTATTATTATTATTATTATTATTATTATTATTATATAGTTAGTGCTGTCCAGGGTGAGAAGTCAAGATGGCATTTTATAAGACCATAAATCTTATTGTATTAAAAAAAAGTGATGCAAACAAAAAAATACTCTGGTACTCTGTTTATCCACGGGCGACATGAGTAGAACTCTATGCAGAGTTAAAAAACATTCTGGCTGGACCAGACAACATTCCTGGCAGGGTGCTCAGGGAATGCACAGAACAGCTAGCGGATGTCTTCACTGACATATTCAACATTTCCCCGAACAGCGCTGTTGTTCTTACGTGCCTCAAGACAACCACCATCGTCCCCGTCTCAAAGAAGTCTACAGTGTCCTGCCTCAATGACTATCGCCCCCTTGCACTCACACCCATTGTTATGAAGTGCTTCGAGAAGCTCGTCATGAGGCACATCAAGACCCAGTTACCACCCTCACTGGACCCCCTACAGTTCGCGTATCGTCCAAACCGCTCCACAGACGATGCCATTGCCACAGCCCTTCATTTAGCCCTCACCCACCTGGACAATAAAGACACTTATGTACGAATGCTGTTCATAGACTTTAGTTCAGCATTCAACACAATCACCTGATTAAGAAGCTGAGCCTGCTGGGACTGAACACCTCCTTCTGCAACTGGATCCTGGACTTCCTGACTGGGAGACCTCAGTCAGTCCAGATCGTGAACAGCATCTCCAGCACCACCACACTGAACACTGGAGCCCCTCAGGGCTGCGTGCTCAGTCCACTCAGGCTCTGATGACTCATGACTGTGCAGCAACGCACAGATCAAACCATATCATGAAGTTCGCCGATGACACGACTGTAGTGGGTCTCATCAGCAAGAACGACGAGTCAGCATACAGAGAGGAGGTGCAACAGCTAACTACCTGGTGTAGAACCAACAACCTGTCTCTGAATGTTGATAAAACTTAAGAGATGGTTTTTGACTTAAGAAGAGCACAGAGCGACCACTCTCCTCCGAACATCGACAGATCATCTGTAGAGAGCACCAAATTTCTCTGTGTTCATCTAGCATCTCACTCAACAAAAGCTATATCACCAAGAAAGACCAGCAGCATCTCTACTTCTTACGAAGGCTGAGTAAGGCACATCTCCCTCCCTCCACCCTGACCATGTTCTACAGAGAGACTATTGAGATCATTCTGAGCAGCTGCATCACTGTCTGTTTTGGGAACTGCACCATCTCGGATCTCACGACCCTGCAGCGGATAGTGCGGACAGTGGAGAAGATCATTGGAGTCTCTCTTAACCCTATCATGGACATTTACACCACACGCTGCATCCGCTAAGCCAACAGTATTGTAGATGACCCCACACACCCCTCACACACTCTTCACCCAACACAAACCTCACACACACTCTTCACCCTACTTCTGTCTGCAAAACAGTACAGAAGCATTCGGGCCTCACGACCAGACTGTGTAACAGTTTCTTCCCACAAGCCATCAGACTCCTTAATAACTGAAACTGAACTGTACTGAGCACAACATACACACACATCATCTTTATGGACTGCACAGACCTACACCAAATACACACACTTTCAAAATACAGCCATCAACCTGTTTACATGCTGTTTTTGCACACTTTTTCGCTCTTTGTACACACTGTCTAACATTTCAGTCATTTGCTGTTTTGCACAATACTTTACATTATCTCAGGGACCTGCTGCTATGACACTGTGTTCATTATAGTATTACTGCACACAATATTGTTGAACATATGGAGTCTACGTCGAGGCTGAAAATGTAGTCTGTCTGGGTGAGGTGAGAATACCTGCCACGCCAGGGCAAAGTACACCCAGGGGGTCAGAGTAGGGGCAGCCAAGCTTACCTAAACCAGGAGGAAGTGTAGCTGAAGTATCTGAAGATGATGAGTAACATACACACACACACACACACACACACACACACACACACACACACACACACACATGTGCATGTGATAATTTATACAACAAAAATATAATATATTCAGCAACAATCCAAAAATATGGAAAAATAAATGTTGAAATAAAATCACTAGCAAATTAATTAGAGTTTAGCGTGAGATTATGACGATTTTTCTTGAGATTTAACCCAAACCTTTGTGTCCAAATGAGGTATGACTCACTGCAAATACAAAATAACCCTCATGCAAATTCTGTATTTCAATGTTTTCTGTGTTTGCTTCCTGTTGACCCTATCGGGTATCAGGCAAATAGAGAGTGTCTATGTGACACTTATGAGGAAGTCAGCATGTATTCTACAGGTATAAACATGTAAAAAATTTGGTGTGTCATTTCGGTTCTCAGGGTTTAATGTAGTTATGCATCAAAATTCTTCTCTGTTCTGGCTCCTAAGTGGAGAAATGAACTTCCTCTAGATGTCAGAAATACTGAGCTGCTGACTGACTTCAAAACCATCGACGAAGATCTACTTTGTCCTAAATACTTCAACTTGCACTTGTTTAATTAAAAAAAAAAGTTTGTCTGTTTGCACTATATTTAGATTTAAATCTGTTCATGAAAAAAAAGAAAAGAAATTATTATTATTAATAATAATAATACTACTACTACTAATAATAATAATAATAATAATGACATACCCAAGGAGTAAAGCGATGGTAAAAGTAAACAACAGAAATAAATTCTGTTTTGTGTGCATTGTAATGTTCTTCGAGTGAGTTCTCCTCAAGATCTCAGTCTGTATTTTGATCTGTGTGTGTGTGTGAGAGTGAGTGAGTGAGTGTGTGTTTGGAAATGGAAGAGTGGGGATTGAATGTAAACGCAGTAATAGAGGGGTGTGAGAGAAAGAGAGAGGGACAAGAGAAGTGAACTGAAATGTAAAGCGCTCTTGTGATTGGCTGTAGTATTGTCTTCAGCTCTGCCTATTTTCAGGTGGTTTTCTGTTCCTTTTGCGTTTCATGGTAACTCCCTCTGTACTTCTCAGGCGTCAGAGCTAGATGAGCATCTTGGAGAGCAGTGTTTTTTTTTCCCTTGAGAAGTTTCTTTGATTGAAATGATGGACATCGTCAGCTAGCTGGGAAACGGTGTCTCTCAGTCAGTCAGGACTCAAAGCTCTGGAAGCTTTTTGCCACATTACATGTTGATTAATATATCTGTCTATCCACTGTGAATTAGCCAGTGTTTTATCTTAAATTGCACTCACTGACATTGGCATGCGAGAGGCAGAGCCAGCGTGGCCACGCCCATTTTTACCCCAAAACATGGGAGTGAATGGCCGCATGTTGTCCAGTCATATATACAGTTAGTGGCTATTTTTTTTATGTTCAAATAACTTTTCTATTTTAAAATTCAACAATTCAATGTCATTGTTTTGAAACTTTTGAATTTTGGGGCGTCCTCCGATCACGGCCCCTCCGTAGTAGTAGTCTCCTTCGTCTAAAGGGATGTAAGCCTGAGATTCAGGACACCACTTCTTGAACTGTTCCCGAGATTTTCCAAAAAAAAAAACCAGGCATGCAGCACGCCGACAAGGTCACCCAGAGACTCCGCCCCACAGTGAGCATAGAATTTGGAGTCTACGTCGAGGCTGAAAATGTAGTCTGCTTTGTTGATGAGTTCGTATTGGATGAGATTCTCAATCATCTCCATCCTGCGTAACAAGATTTCCTGCCAGCGGTTCATGCTTGCTGTTTTTATCACAGTCAGAATCAGAAAAAAAAATCAGAAATCAGAAAGATCTTTATTGCCAGGTATGTTTTCACATACGAGGAATTTGTCTTATTAAAGAAGCTCCACAGTGTAACCGAAAGGCATTGACAAGACACGAACACATTTAATATAGACAGTTTGTATGTGCAGTGGAAAAATGTGCAAATTGAAAAATAAATAAGTAAGTATGTGTTTTAAGTAAATAATGTAAGAATAGTGTTGTGTGTTCTGTGTATGTCAAGTGGGGTTTGTGGTTTGTGGTTCCTGGTTTGGCAGTTCCTGCTATGACTGTGTATGTGTGTGAAAAAGTCTCATGAGTGAAAAAGTACACACATCCTTTACTCAAGTAGAAGTACAGATACTCATTTTTTAAAAGACTCCAGTAGAAGTAGTGACTACACTCTTTTACTCCAGTTAAAGTAAAGAAGTATGGGCTCTGACATGTACTTAAGTAAAAAGTCACCGTTACTACTACCTGTTTAGTGTCATGCTGGGAACTGGACATCATGTTATATATATATATATATATATATATATATATATATATATATATATATATATATATATATATATACGGTACAGACCAAAAGTTTGGACACACCACCTTTTCAACAGGACAATGGACAATGACCCCAAACACACCTCCAGGCTGTGTAAGGGCTATTTGACCATGAAGCAAAGTCATGGGGTGCTGCGCCAGATGACTTGGCCTCCACAGTCACCAGACCTGAACCCAATCGAGACGGTTTGGGGTGAGCTGGACCGCAAAGTGAAGGCAAAAGGGCCAACAAGTGCTAAACATCTCTGGGAACTCCTTCAATACTGTTGGAAGAACATTTCAGGTGACTACCTCTTGAAACTCATCAAGAGAATGCCAAGAGTGTGCAAAGCAGTAATCAAAGCAAAAGGTGGCTACTTTGCAGAACCTAGAATATGACATTTTCAGTCGTTTCACACTTTTTGTTATGTACGTATATAATTCCACATGTGTTAGTTCATAGTTTTGATGCCTTCAGTGTGAATCTACAATTTTCATAGTCATGAAAATAAAGAAAATTTGAATGAGAAGGTGTGTCCAAAAGGTGTGTCCACTTTTGGTCTGTACTGTGTATATATACATATATATATATATATGTGTGTGTGTGTGTATGAATATATAATTTTGGAGTGTGCCGATGGATATTTGTGTTCATCAGCCACAAGATTGTTACGAAAGGCAGGCACTGATGTAGGTGAGGTAGGGTGGAGTCAGCGTTCACATTCATCCCAAAGGTGTTCAGTAGGGATGAGATCAGAAAACAACCACATATAGCAGGAAAGGTCAGGTGACCCAATAATTTTGGAAATATAATGTATACTAAGTGCAGTGTTGTATAAAGTACTAGAAAGCAATATTCGAGTAAAATTACAAGTATCGCACTAGAAAAAGACTTTGGTAGAAGTGAAAGTCACCTTTTAGAGTATATTATTCTTCAGAATAATATATTATTATTTTACTATTTACTCAAGTAAAAGTCTTAAAGTATCTGATATTTACTGTACTTAAGTATCAAAAGTCATTTTCTGATATTTAATGTACTTAAGTATTTGAAGTAAAAGTAAAAAGTAAAATTTCAGTGATTTTCGGTAGGCATAAGACCAGGGGCGGATCTAGGGTTTCATCTTTAGGGGTTTTAGCCCTCAGTGAGAATTTAAAACAAGACGAGTTTTATATTATATATTATATGTCTACATAGTGAGCCAAAATTTATGGTATTATTTAATGGCAAAAGTGGACACCAAAATTTTATGCATGATGTAATGATGTCAGTCTTGAATCAAATCAGTTCATGTGTGTGTGCAATCTCTACAAACAGTGTGTCCAATGAATGCAGTCATTAACTAGATTTGTAAAGTTCGTCGCGACAAACTTTGATGTTGGCTTTGACGGTGCAAGTATTCGCAAAGGCTGGTGCATTTTGGAGGCGAGTTGACAGAAAGATTGTGAAAGCTACTGAACCGCTAGGGTGCCAATACTTTTGGAGGTGAGCGGACATAAGTACGTGACGTGACCATAATACCCGTGGGGGAGTTCCCCTCATTGTGCTGAGTGTTTTGATATGTCACATGTCCATGTTGTGCAAATTTTTGATTTCGCCTGTTTTGGGGGCGGGGCTACATGTGACATCACGTGACGTGACCATAATACCCGTGGGGCAGTTCCCCTCAATGTGCTGAGTGTTTTGATATGTCACATGTCTATGTTGTGCAAATTTTTGATTTCGCTTGTTTTGGGGGCGGGGCTAAACGTGACGTCACGTGACGTGACCAGAATACCAGTGGGGCAGTTCCCCTCATTGAGCCAAGTGTTTTGATGTGTCACATGTCCATGTTGTGCAAATTTACAATTTTGCTTGTTTTGGGGGCGGGGCTAAACGTGACGTCACGTGACGTGACCAGAATACCAGTGGGGCAGTTCCCCTCATTGAGCCAAGTGTTTTGATATGTCACATGTCCATGTTGTGCAAATTTACAATTTTGCTTGTTTTTGGGGCGGGGCTACATGTGACATCACGTGACGTCACGTGACGTGACCAGAATACCCGTGGGGCAGTTCCCCTCAATGTGCTGAGTATTTTGATATGTCACATGTCCATGTTGTGCAAATTTTTGATTTCGCTTGTTTTGGGGGTGGGGCTACACGTGACGTCACATGGTGTCGAGTGACATCACCAGAATATCCGGTGGGGTGCCAATACTTTTGGCAAGAAAGTGGCTACTGAGGGTTTGGACATTTCATGTCAATACTGCAGTCATTATGGGATTCTACTTATTATTATACTGCGTGGATCACAGAGAGAGAAGCCGTGCCTGAGCTCTGCGCATGCTGTGTGTGTGAGAGCTTAGAGGAATTTTCGGAATTCCCCATTCAAGTCTATGGGATGTTCGATCGTCGACTACCGGAAAATTGAAAATTCCGTCGGAAGTCTGAAATAAGAACTTCGTCCGGAGTAAGGTCCTAAAGAACCTGTCCGAGTTCGGTGTAAATCGCTCGGAAACTTGCCGAGTTATAAACCTCAAAAGTTTATAATGGAAGTCTATGGGGAAAAAGGCCACTTTGAGCTTCCGTACCGGGAATGCCGGAATTCCGATCTCTTAGAAAAATAGAAGCAACAAACTTCAGACCAGGGTCTATGACATATCCGAATTTGGTGCATGTGGCTCGAACTCCCTAGGCCGCATTTTTTTTAATACATTTTTGTCTAAGAATAATAATAATAACTAGATTTGTAAAGTTCGTCGCGACAGTCTTTGGTGTTGGCTTTGACAGTGCAAGTATTCCCAAAGGCCGGTGCATTTTGGAGGCGAGTTGACAAAAAGATTGTGAAAGCTACTGGACCGCTAGAGTGCCAATACTTTTGGAGGTGAGCGGATATGAGCATGTGACGTGATCCGAATACCTGTGAGGTAGTTCCTCTCATAGTGCTGAGTGTTTTGATATGTCACATGTCCATGTTGTGCAAATTTTTAATTTCGCTTGTTTTGGGGGCGGGGCTACATGTGACATCACGTGACGTCCCGTGACATGACCATAATACCCGTGGGGCAGTTCTCCTCATTGTGCTGAGTGTTTTGATATGTCACATGTCCATTTTCTGCAAATTTTTTATTTCGCTTGTTTTGGGGGCAGGGCTACACGTGACGTCACGTGACGTTACCAGAATACCCATGGGGCAATTCCCCTCATTGTGCTGAGTGTTTTGATATGTCACATGTCCATGTTGTGCAAATATTTGATTTCGCTTGTTTTGGGGGCGGGGCTACACGTGACCTCACGTGACGTCACGTGACGTGACCAGAATACCCATGGGGCAGTTCCCCTCATTGTGCTGAGTGTTTTGATATGTCACATTTCCATGTTGTGCAAATTTTTAATTTTGCTTGTTTTGAGGGCGGGGCTACATGTGACGTCACGTGACGTCACGTGACGTGACCAGAACACCCGTGGGGCAGTTCCCCTGAATGTGCTGAGTGTTTTGATATGTCACATGTCCATGTTGTGCAAATTTTTGATTTTACTTGTTTTGGGGGCGGGGCTACATGTGACCTCACGTGACGTCACGTGACGTGACCAGAATAGCCGTGGGGCAGTTCCCCTCATTGTGCTGAGTGTTTTGATATGTCACATGTCCATTTTCTGCAAATTTTTTATTTCGCTTGTTTTGGGGGCAGGGCTACACGTGACGTCACGTGACGTTACCAAAATACCCATGGGGCAATTCCCCTCATTGTGCTGAGTGTTTTGATATGTCACATGTCCATGTTGTGCAAATATTTGATTTCGCTTGTTTTGGGGGCGGGGCTACACGTGACCTCACGTGACGTCCCGTGACGTGACCAGAATACCCATGGGGCAGTTCCCCTCATTGTGCTGAGTGTTTTGATATGTCACATGTCCATGTTGTGCAAATTTTTAATTTTGCTTGTTTTGGAGGCGGGGCTACATGTGACGTCACGTGACGTGACCAGAATACCCGTGGGGCAGTTCCCCTGAATGTGCTGAGTGTTTTGATATGTCACATGTCCATGTTGTGCAAATTTTTGATTTTACTTGTTTTGGGGGCGGGGCTACATGTGACCTCACGTGACGTCACGTGACGTGACCAGAATAGCCGTGGGGCAGTTCCCCTCATTGTGCTGAGTGTTTTGATATGTCACATGTCCATGTTGTGCAAATTTTTGATTTCGCTTGTTTTGGGGGCGGGGCTACACGTGACGTCACGTGACGTGACCAGAATACCCATGGGGCAGTTCCCCTCATTGGGCTGAGTGTTTTGATATGTCACATGTCCATGTTGTGTAAATTTTTGATTTCGCTTGTTTTGGGGGCGGGGCTACACGTGACGTCACGTGACGTCACCAGAATACCCGTGGAGCAGTTCCCCTCAATGTGCTGAGTGTTTTGATATGTCACATGTCCATGTTGTGCAAATTTTTGATTTTGCTTGTTTTGGGGGCGGGGCTACACGAGACGTCACGTGACATGACCAGAATACCCGTGGGGCAGTTCCCCTCAATGTGCTGAGTGTTTTGATATGTCACATGTTCATGTTGTGCAAGTTTTTGATATTGCTTGTTTTGGGGGCTACACGTGACGTCACATGACGTCATGTGGTGTCGAGTGACGTCACCAGAATACCCGGTGGGGTGCCAATACTTTTGGCAAAAAGTGGCTACTGAGGGTTTGGACATTTCATGTCAATACTGCAGTCATTATGGGATTCTACTTATTATACTGCATAGAACAGTACATGCAATTCTTAATGTTGGATGTATAGTGTGTGTGAGAGCTTAGAGGACTTTTCGGAATTCCCCATTCAAGTCTATGGGATGTTCGATCGTCGACTACCGGAAAACCGAAAATTCTGTCGGAACTCCGGAAAAAAAAACTCCGTCCGGAGTGAGGTCCTAAAGAACCTGTCCGAGTTCGGTGTAAATCGCTCGAAAACTTGCCGAGTTATAAACCTCAAAAGTTTATAATCGAAGTCTATGGGGAAAAAAGGCCACTTTGAGCTTCCGTACCGGGAATGCCGGAATTCCGATCGCTTAGAAAAATAGAAGCAACAAACTTCAGACCAGGGTCTACGACGTATCCGAATTTGGTGCATGTGGCTCGAACGCCCTGGGCCGCATTTTTTTAAATAAATTTTTGTCTAAGAATAATAATAATAATAATAATAATAATAATAATAATAATAATAATAATAATAATAATAATAAGCTCATAACGGAAATCAGAATGTTGGCTTCTACAAAGCCAACATAATAATAATAATAATAATAATAATAATAATAATAATAATAATAATAATAATAATAATAACTAGATTTGTAAAGTTTGTCGCGACAAACTTTGATGTTGGCATAGACAAGGCAAGTATTCGCAAAGGCCGGTGCTTTTTGGAGGCGAGTGGACATAAGGGTCAGTGTTACTTTTGGAGGCAAGTGGACAGAAAGCTAGGGTGTCAAAACATTTGGACACAAGTGGAGACGAGCATGTGTCATCATCAGAATACACGTGAGGAAGTTCCCCTCATTGCTCTGAGTGTTTTGATATCCCATTCCATGCTGTAAAAAGTTTTTCGATTTTGTATATTGGGGGGGGGGGGGGGGGCTGCAGGATAACCAGAAGGCTTTGTTCAGAGTCTCACCCTAAAGGAGCTGGCCGAGTTTGTTGTAGAGAGTTTGAAAGCTTGCTGAGTTATAAACCTCCAAAGTTTATAATGGGAGTCTATGGGAAAAAAAGACCACTTTGAGACCCAGTACCAGAAGTACCGGTACTCGGATCGCTTAGAAAAGTAATAGCAACAAACTTCAGACCAGGTTCTATAACATATCCGAATTTGGTGCATGTGGCTCGAAAGCCCTAGGCCGCATTAAATTTTATAAATTTTTGTATAAGCTTAAATAGGAAAACAGAATGTTGGCTTCTACAAAGCCAACATAATAAACAAATATTCACAAAGACCAAATCAATAAATGTTATTTTTATTTAGTATTAAATGGATTGTTTGCATTAATATTTTGTTTGTGCTACAACTCTGGTAATAAGCATAGTGACATTTCACTGCTTTTGATTACCGTATTTGCGGCTTTCAGCCGAATAAACGCCTCCAGCTCTGACCACACGTGCACGCTGCGCGTACCTGAGCTTCTCCGTAGCACGCGCGGACTTGCGTAATGCAATCTAGGAGCAGTGATTCGCCAAACCTCCCTTATTACAGTCACACACATTTCTGCTGAGTTTATTTTGTAGTAACAAGTAATGAAGATGCTTAGTGGAAATATAACGGAGCAAAAGTTTACATTTTATCTCGGAAATGTAGTGGAGTAAAAGTGAAAGTTGACATAAATTTAAATAGCGAAGTAAAGTACAGATACGTGACATTTCTACTTAAGTACAGTAACGGAGTATTTGTACTCCGTTACATTACAACACTGACCAAGTGTATCACCAAGGCCATATCCCAAACTGTAGGGAGATTCCAGCTCTGTGCTTGAAAACAACTCAAAATTATTGTGATGTTTTACAAATGACAAAATTAATGTTAATTAAATTAAGCACTTGGTGTTTTTTGGGTTGACACCAGGGGCAGTTCTAGGGTTTCATCTTTAGGGGTTTTAGCCCTCAGTGAGAATTTAAAACAAGAAGAGTTCTATATTATATATTATATGACAACTCTGGTAATAAGAATAGTGACATTTCACTGCTTTTGGTTGCCGTCTTTGTGTCTTTCCGCCGATTAACGTTATAGATAAACGCCTCCAGCTCTGACTGCGCGTGCACGCTGCGCGTACCTGTGCTTCTCCGTTCTAATAAAGCAGACAGCTGAAGACGCACTTTTGAAAGACTACAACACACGCGTGTAAAAACAAAGTAAAAAAAAATCGCTCTTGGATCAAACTGATAAATAATTTTCTTTCCCATCGACGACACGTCCTGCATTTTAACGTCTTTTTTTTTTTGTTTATTTATGAAAGTAAAAATGATCCTAGGGTGGCTGAGATTACAGACAGGGGGCTGAACCCACCCTAAAAAAGGGCTAGAACCGCCCCTGGGTGACACAATTCACACAACGCATTCGCCAGGAATCCTTTTTGACGCCGATTATTACAAACATCTCCCTCATATATGGCCATGTGTGTTCAGGAATGTCCTCGTTGTTAGTTATTTTAACATCGGTGACTCCCTCTGAATGAACATTAGCCATTCCTTTTGTAGGCGCTGCTCATTGTTAGCTCCGCTATCCACTGCACACGACAAACGGACACGACTGTCGGATTTGGCCCCCTAGTGACAGTCGCACGTAATGTGCAATATGATTGTAAAGACGTCAACATGGGAGAGAAGCGTGATTCTCGTGATCTCCGAACACCCGTTACTTTATGATCCAACTCTTGAATCATACAGAGATGCTTACAGGAAAAATGAAGCATGGAAGCGTGTTACCGAAATGGGCTAAATGTTTGCAAACTTAATTAGCATTTATCATGGTGAATGAAGTTAGGAATGCAAACAAAGAAAGACAGCGAATAATTTTTGAGGAAACATGGGAACAACATTAAAAATAATACATATAATAACACATACCATATCATAACACAATATAAATATTCATAATTTATTACTTTATCAATAACACTCTATTTAAAACAAAAAGATTGTTTTGGATAAAGTTTAAAAATTATTAACGTTTATGTTAATACTTTTTAATAATTCTTATCACCTTGCGCACACGATCCTGATTGGACAACATTGGAATACATCACATCCGGTCGGCATATCGGATGCGGTGTAGTCGCAAAAGTTCACATTTTTTAACAGATCCAACGCTCAAAACGGAACCCGAAAATTACGGATCCGCAGATGGTCGGCACCTCACGCAGCGACCTTGCGACTCTCCATATGAAACGAATGACTTCCGGTTTATCGGCGGTCGTTTGTCGTGTGTAGTGTGAAGGCGGCTTTAGTCTATGTCTGATAGCCAGTAAATAATACAGTACACCAGTCACATGGGGAAAAAGCCACACAATGATAGGATGATAGGCTGGAAACAGCGCTCAATGAGAAGAAATAATACTAAAAGTAACGAGTCCGTTTTGAAAATCTGGTCGTGAGGGCCCGAATGCTTCGGTACCTTTTTCCAGACGGCAGGAGGGTGAAGAGTGTGTGTGAGGGGTGTGTGGGGTCATACACATGCTTTGCGGATGCAGCGTGTGGTGTAAGTGTCCACGATAGAGGGAAGAGAGACGTCAATGATCTTCTCCACTGTCCTCACTATCCACTGCAGGGTTTTAGACATGTCAAGTCTAAAGTAATATTCTACATAATTTCACTTTCTCTTCTGATTTTTCATAAGCTTGCAGATGGACATATTTTGGGTACGTTAACTTGAAGTGTGTTGAAAAGAACCCTAGCCCATCTTTTAGCCCATTTTTTACTTTTTTCTTTTTCGCAGCAGTTTTTCTGTTTCCTCAAAAGTATCCGGTGACATGCAGCGCACTTTTGTGTTTTTGTGCAATGAGCCATTGTCTGAAATAAAAAAAAAAAAAACAGAACATGTTTGAGCACACAAACCGTCACAAATCCTGTAAATTTCCCTACTAGATCTGGTTCTGATAAATGGACATGTGAACATGACGCATGTTAGATCATCACAAACAAAAGCTGTAGTGTGAATAATGATAATGCAGCATCTCACAGCTCAAGGGCTTCATCCTAAGCTCACGTAATATATATTTTTGCTGAATGTCATCACAGGTTCCGGTCAGGTTCTGTCACCTTTTCATCAACAAATCATCAAATATTTCAGGCATATGAAAAGTAGTGGCATTCATTGTGTACATTTCAAGACATCTCGCGCTTGAAGACATTGAATTAGAATTTCTAGTTTTATTGTATCAAGGCAACCAGCAAAACATTCTTACTCCTCAAAGATATACAGAAACCTTTAAGTTCAAAAGTATTAATGCATGAGGCTTAGTGACCTTGTCAGCGTATATAGCAGTGATTCAATACAAATTCAATGAGTTCAAATATTAAATATGAACCATCAAATGAAGATTAAAAGAAAGAATTTTAAGTCCATGAACATTTAAATCAGCATGAGATAGCCAGCGTGAGAGAGCCAGCGTGAGATAGCCAGCATGAGATAGCCAGCTATAAAGTTTCTTCAAGATCAGTTTCATAAGCAGAACAAAAATTCACAAAACCTTTGGCCACATTTTGTTATTTTCAGTTACTCAATATTTATTTCTTGTTCCAATAATTCTTGGATGAAAGCAACATCACAGGAGAAAGAGTAAGTGTAAGGTTCTATTCTAGATATCTGCAAAAATCTGAGAATGTATCTTACACTCAAGAATGAATGAAAACTATTGTGAAGAAACCTTGCAGGAATGTTTGCTGAACATCATGCAGTAACATCCTATTGACAGATTTGGTATCACATCCAGGATTCACATCAACAAGAAAGGTGAGTGAAAGCAAGAAAAACTCTTATGTTTATTTGGTGAAAACCTGTACTGTCCTGCTGAGGCACGTTGTGCGTCAAGGGTTGGGTCGAATCTCAGCGTAGTTCTTGACCACCTGTGAGAAACGCACCACTTTCATGAAGCCGGGTTTCTCTTTTCGATCATCCCACAGGTATTCAGGTGAGAGCAACTTGGTGGGTTTGTTGTACAGGAAGTACTTGTTCAGGTGAGACTCTTCCTGCCAAACTGCTTCGATCTTATTGGCTCGGTCCACATCCAGCTGCATGCGGCACGTCTTCACCAGTTTGAGCACTTTTTCGGGGCGTCCTCCGATCATGGCCCCTCCGTAGTAGTAGTCTCCTTCGTCTAAAGGGATGTAAGCCTGAGATTCGGGACGCCGCTCGTACGTGAACTGTTCCCGAGAACTTCCAAAAAACCCGGCATGCAGCACTCCGACAAGGTCACCCAGAGACTCCGCCCCCCAGTGAGCATAGAATATGGAGTCTACGTCGAGGCTGAAAATGTAGTCTACCTTGTTGATGAGTTCGTATTGGATGAGATTCTCAATCCTCTCCATCCTGCGTAGCGAGATTTCCTGCCAGCGGTTCATGCTTGCTGTTTTTATCACTTTCAGCTGACGCCCCTCACCCAGTGTTACCGCGGGAACCTCATCCGGGAGATCTGTAAAGATGTAATAATGCACTCGGTAGCCCACCATGAAGTGCTGCTCCGCAGACTCTAGGAGGTCCTTCAGGAAACGCACATACCTGCAGGACATGATACAGTTTATATATAAACTACTGTACAAGGGATTTAACATTACATTTCTCCAGCTTGCTACAGATTCAACCTCAGTCAACACTCACAGCGTGGGACCCACAATGCCTTGTACTTGGCATGACTTACTTGCCCAGAGCGAAGACGGTGGTTGCCACGGTGATATTCTGTTGTTTGTAGATGGCGTCAATCACTGTCAGGTCAAATGTATCCTCCCATACAATCGGAGCTAACCACTGGGATGTTGTGGCAACATCTGGCCGACTGACCACACACACACACACACACACACACACACACACACACACAAACTTAAGCTTTTGTCTGGCAAGGTACAGATAGGTGGCAAATAAAACTTAAACCAGCCTTCTCTCTCTGTTTTGCTTTACACGCACACATTTACTTACCTACTACTGACACTGGGCTGTTTGCATGCCGTTCTAATCAAAAGAAAAACAGCACAAAATAAAGGTATTGAATATATAATATATTTTTGAAAACCAATTTCATTTCATTCATTTACTAAAGAAAAGATGAAGCATTGATAGGCAAATTGGCAAGATGTCAGATGTTATTTGTGTTAGTATTTAGTTATATAATTAGTTTTTGTAGTAGTTCAGTTATTATTATTATTATTATTATTATTATTATTATTATTATTATTATTATTATTATTATTATTATTATTATTATAAGTGTTTTTCAGTCTCTGGGTCACCACTGAGAGACAGGTCACTCCAGGACCATGGCACTGCTCTGCACAATGGAGTTCCCAGAAGAGTGTCTTGTTTATTGATATGGCAAATGTGGTGGTGTAACACGATCCCTGGTGAACTGTTTGGTTATGTTCTATAAACCTGTTTTATAACTGAGGGTTAGTGTTGTCCGGGGTGAGAAGGTGCTACCAGTCAAGATGGCATTTTATAAGACCATAAAGTTCAGCGAGCAAAGTTTTTAATGTCCGTACATGCACACAACGGTAGTTACTGTATCCCTGGAAATTATTTGCCGATTCATATTTTCTGACAAATTTGGAAAGTGAAACTGTTTTGTTTGTATTATTAATTACTTACTAATTAAGGTCGTGATCCATAAAGCAGGATCAGGAGCTGACTTGTTTGGCAGACATAAAACTTTAGCATAAAAGCAATCGTTGTGGTTGAATAAAAGAAAAGAATACGTTCTGTACGACTGAGAAAGCGTGAGGTGTGTGTGTGTGTGTGTGTGTGTGTGTGTGTGTGTGTGTGTGTGTGTGTGTGTGTGTGTGTGTGTGTGTGTGAGTGTGTGTGTGTGAGTGTGTATGTACATGTCCTCACCCTGTAGGAAAGAGTAAGTCCATTTGAACATGACGTTTTTCGTCACTACAGGAACAACAGGTAAAGATTAACTGCATATACAGTACAGATAAATGATTAATAGTAACACAATGGTGTGTGTACTCACACAGTCGGTCTGCACGCGAACACATCACTGAAAACACAAAACACATCATCTGTGGTTATCAAACACTTAATAGAACATTGATTTGCTCATCTTCAGCAAGTGCTTTCATCCAGGTGTCATCCCCAGGATCACTGGGTGAGGTGAGAATACTGTACCTGACCCTCACACGGTAAATTACACACACTCATTTACAGCTAAGGGGTCAGAGTAGGGGCAGATTATAGCAGCCAAGCTTACCTAAACCAGGAGGAAGTGTAGCTGTAGTAACTAAACCTGAAGAGTAACACACACACACACACACACACACACACACACACACACACACACACACACACACACACACACACACACACACAAACACACATTTTGAACCAAAATATTTGTCTAGTTGTGCATGTGATTATTTATACAGCAAAAATATAATTTATTCGGCAACGATCCAAAAATATGGGAAAATAAAAGCTGAAATAAAATCACTAGCAAATTAACTAGAGTTTAGCGTGAGATTACGACGAAATCCCTGTTTGTTACTAAACTGTCTTTAAAAACACCAACGTAGCTGTAAACATTTCCAAAAGTTCTCAGAAGTTTTCTGGAGATTTGACCCAAATCTTTGTGCCCAGATGAGTCTTCTGTCACTGCAAATACAAAAAACCCTCATGCAAACTTCTGTATTTAAATGTTTTCTGTGTTTGCTTCCCATTGACCCTGTCGCTCATCAAGCACATGGAGAGCTTCTGTGTGACACTTATAAGGAAGTCAGCATGTATTCTACAGGTATAAACATTTTTAAAAAACGGTCCGTCATTCCGGTTCTCAGGGTTTAATGTAGTTACGCATCAAAATTCTTCTCTGTTCTGGCTCCTAAGTTTAGAAATTAACTTCCTCTAAATGTCAGAACCACTGAGCTGCTGACTGACTTCAAAACCATCGGCGAAGATCTACTTTGTCCTAAATACTTCCCTTTACACTTGCACTTGTTTAATAAAAAAAAAAAGTTTGTCTGTGTGCACTATATTTAGATTTAAATCTGTTCATGGAAAATAAATAAATAAATAATAATAATAATAATAATAATAATAATAATAATAATAATAATAATAATAATAATAATAATAATGACATACCCAAGGAGTAAAGCGATGATAAAAGTAAACAACAGAAATAAATTCTGTTTTGTATGCATTGTAATGTTCTTCGAGTGAGTTCTCCTCAAGATATCTCAGTCTGTATTTTGATCTGTGTGTGTGTGTGTGTGTGTGTGTGTGTGTGTGTGTGTGTGTGTGTGTGTGTGTGTGTGTGTGTGTGTGTGTGTGTGTGTGTGTGTGTGAGTGAGTGAGTGAGTGAGTGAGTGAGTGAGTGAGTGAGTGAGTGAGTGAGTGAGTGAGTGAGTGAGTGAGTGAGTGAGGCTCGAATGTACACGCAGTAATAGAGGGGTGTGAGTGTTTGTTTGGGTGTGAGAGAGAGAAAGAGAGAGGGACAAGAGAAGTGAACTGAAATCTAAAGCTCTCTTGTGATTGGCTGTAGTATTATCTTCAGCTCTGCCCATTTTCAGGTGGTTTTCTTTTCCTTTTGCGTTTCATGGTAACTCCCTCAGTACTTCTCAGGCGTCAGAGCTAGATGAGCATCTTGGAGAGCAGTGTTTTTTTTTCCCTTGCAGAAGTTTCTTTGATTGAAATGATGGACATCGTCAGCTAGCTGGGAAACGGTGTCTCTCAGTCAGTCAGGACTCAAAGCTCTGGAAGCTTTTTGCCACATTACATGTTGATTAATATATCTGTCTATACACTGTGAATTAGCCAGTGTTTTATCTTAAATTGCACTCACTGACATGGGCAAGCGAGAGGTGGAGCCAGTGTGGCCACGCCCATTTTACCCCAAAACATGGGAGTGAATGGCCGCATGTTGTCCAGTCATATATACAGTTAGTGGTTATTTTTTTACTTTTCTATTTTAAAATTCAACAATTATGTCAGTGTTTTTCCATTTTCTAAATCAGTGTGTTACAAGAGCAAAATTAATGCGTCCAAAATCTTTCGGATATTGATTTTTTATGCAAATAATGACAATAGTAGCTTTAAATGTTAATTGGTTGTGTTTGTTATTTTAAAAAATATGTGTTACTTTAAGACAATGACCTGTAAAAAACTCAGCAATAGAGGCCTGTGTTAATGGAAATGGAAATGAAGTTAGGTCAACATCAAGGATGGGATTGAGAGAGAGAGAGAGAGAAAATCATTTTTGATGGTGGATATACAGTAAGACTATCTATTTTCAAGGAAAGCAGCTTCTCCACATTTTTGTGAATCCATAAACACAAAGTTAGAATTCCTTTAAATATTTTCTTTATTGTGTTTGTGTTCATTCATATTTCATCATAAATTCGATACGCAATATATGCAAGCATCTCCTGCATGTCCTTGCTTTAAGAACCTTGATAAGATTCTTTGATCTAGAGACGTTAGTTCAAATCTTTAGTACCTGAATGTGGGACAAAACTGTACTGCCCTGCTGAGGCATGTTGTGTGTTAAGGGTTGGGTCGAATCTCAGCGTAGTTCTTGACCACCTGTGAGAAACGCACCACTTTCATGAAGCTGGGTTTCCCTTTTTGGTCATCCCACAGGTATTCAGGTGAGAGCAACTTGGTGGGTTTGTTGTACAGGAAGTAATTGTTCAGGTGAGACTCTTCCTGCCAAACCGCTTCGATCTTATTGGCTCGGTCTACATCCAGCTGCATGCGGCACGTCTTCACCAGTTTGAGCACTTTTTCGGGGCGTCCTCCGATCACGGCCCCTCCGTAGTAGTAGTCTCCTTCGTCTAAAGGGATGTAAGCCTGAGATTCGGGACGCCGCTCGTAAGTGAACTGTTCCCGAGATTTTCCAAAAAACCAGGCATGCAGCACGCCGACAAGGTCACCCAGAGACTCCGCCCCCCAGTGAGCATAGAATTTGGAGTCGACGTCGAGGCTGAAAATGTAGTCTACCTTGTTGATGAGTTCGTATTGGATGAGATTCTCAATCATCTCCATCCTGCGTAGCGAGATTTCCTGCCAGCGGTTCATGCTTGCTGTTTTTATCACTTTCAGCTGACGCCCCTCACCCAGTGTTACCGCGGGAACCTCATCCGGGAGATCTGTAAAGATGTAATAATGCACTCGGTAGCCCACCATGAAGTGCTGCTCCGCAGACTCTAGGAGGTCCTTCAGGAAACGCACATACCTGCAGGACATGATACAGTTTATATATAAACTACTGTAAAAGGGATTTGACATTACATTTCTCCAGCTTGCTACAGATTCAACCTCAGTCAACACTCACAGCGTGGGACCCACAATGCCTTGTACTTGGCATGACTTACTTGCCCAGAGCGAAGACGGTGGTTGCCACGGTGATATTCTGTTGTTTGTAGATGGCGTCAATCACTTTCAGGTCAAATGTATCCTCCCAAACATTCGGAGCTAACCACTGGGATGTTGTGGCAACATCTGGCCGACTGACCACACACACACACACACACACACACACACACACACACACACACACACACACACACACACACGCAAACACACAAACTTAAGCTTTTGTCTGGCAAGGTACCTGCCTCGCTTGCTCACTCAAGTTCTCTCTCTCTCTCTCTCTCTCTCTCTCTCTCTCTTTCTCTTTCTCTCTCTTTTGCTTTACATGCACACATTTACTTACCTACTACTGACACTGGGCTGTTTGCATGCTGTTCTATTCAAAAGAAAAACAGAAAAAAAGATATTGAATATATAACATATAATCATTTATTTTTTTGAAAACCAATTTCATTTCATTCATTTTCTAATAAAAAGATGAAGCATTGATATGCAAATTGGCAAGATGTCAGATGTCAACCATACAAGAGTGTTTATACCTACAACAGTTACTGGGAGGTACAGATAACCACAAGTACACACAAACTGTAGTGCATGAGGACAATCAGGGAACAATTGCTCTTGCCAAAAACCCTCTAAACAGACGGAGATGTAAACACATAGACATAAAGTATCACTTGATCAGGTCTATTGTAAATGAGGGAAGGGTAACTTTGATGTACTGTTCCACTGATAACATGATTGCTGATGGAATGTCCAAACCTGTAAATAAGTTAAAACTGGATAAGTTTCCAGGTGCTCTTTTTGGAGATTGATATTTGTATGACAAGGGTCCACATTCATTCTATCAAGAAAACAAGTGGGGGTTTTAAAATATGTTAAAATATGTCCTCAGTTGCATGTTACTATAATTCTGTGCGATTCTGTGTTATGTAAATGAGTAGGTCACAAGGGGGCACTATAAGTTAATTAAGTAGACGCGTTTGCTTTAATTGGTTTGTCCTAAGGGAGTTACGGTTGTCTCTTTATGTTGTTTAACTGTCTGACCGTGAGACGCTGGCTGCAACAGTGGTATCCCAGATAGCAATTACGTTTTGGCCACATGTGGTATTATCTGGCACATATGGCCTAGATGTGGCGTGGCTATACAGATATGAGCCAAATTGTGGCCATATTTGTTTTGCCATAACTTTAAATTCGGCGGGAAATGCTCTCTTGGTTCACAACTCATTTTGAGTTATATGGCGCAGATAACAACGAACACATGAGAACCATATATGGTTGAGCTATGGCACACAGTGAGAAACACGGACTTGTGGTAAAATTTTGGCTTATACGTGGAAAAACACAGGAATCCTGAAATCAAGTGCGGCAGACATCCTCCGTCCCACACCTCAGGTTGCTATGCATCTTCCCTCCTATTGGTGGAGTGAGACTACGGCGGGAATGTGACTGAGACTCGGGCAGTGGGCGGCATTTCTGCTTTCCTCACGACTGTGTAAGCTACGTTCACTTTACAGTCATATAATTGAAATAAGCAGCATTGTGTGTCAATATTGCCCGTTATTAAGCGTTTAGTTATTAGTTTAATTGAGCAAGGGGTCAAATTAGCTAATATTTCCTCAGTTTAACAATACAGTTTAATGTACGCTAGGGCTCCGCTGGAATGGCGTTTTAAATTCCGATGTTTTTGGCTATAAATCAACAGTACTTTAAAGTTGGCCACATATTCACAGATTTGAGTTTCCCAAGTCAATAACTCCTGAGTTAAACGCTGTTACTACACAAATAACACCCCTTTTCTATCGTAGTAATGTAGAGAGGCAGCTACAACCCAATTTTCCTCAAAATCAGCTTTCCTCCGCGGTGGACAAAATAGCACAACTCAACATTTTATTTTATACAAAACATTTTCGTCAACAATAATGCATGTTAATTTAGTTTTAGTCAGCGTTTTTGGACAGTGGTGCAGTCTTCTCATCGTCTCGTCTTAGTCATGAAAAAAAGTTGTTGAACATATTTCGTCTCGTCTGACGGAATTAACACAACACACACACACACACACACACACACATGGGCGTAAATTTAATTTAACAGTAGGGTGGGGGCAATAAATATAAAATTTCTCGAGCAGTATTTGAAGGGCGACACAAATAATAGTCAAATTGTACTTATAGTCATGTCCCCACAGTGAAAAACTTTGCTTTTATCATTATAGCATGGAGACGCGTCATTATGGTTATTTTCAAAGTTTTTCTCAGGTCCATATTTTCCTTTTCTCCGTCATTTTATCTAGTCTATGACAATGCAAGGCAAGTGTATGTATACTGTAGCACATTTCATACACAATGGTAAAAGTGCTTTACATAAAGAAAGTAAAACTATCATAAAAAAATAATCACAACAATAAAAAGGTTTAAAATTTTATTTAAAATTTATTAAGACACTTAAGAACAGAATAGAAATTGATTATACAAAGAAATACAGTGAGGTCAGTTCGGACGTAGCT
The DNA here is from genome assembly GCF_022655615.1 of Tachysurus fulvidraco. Classification (NCBI taxonomy): domain Eukaryota; kingdom Metazoa; phylum Chordata; class Actinopteri; order Siluriformes; family Bagridae; genus Tachysurus; species Tachysurus fulvidraco. Next base: position 15,851,824 of record NC_062543.1, read on the forward strand.
CAGTGCTCATTTAGTAAATGCACAACTAAACAATATGCTAATTGTGGCCGTTAATGTTAAGTTAACATTATGCCAAGTCGTCCTAAATAAAACAATGCATGGGAAACGGCTTTGGCGTGTTAGTTACAGTGCACTGTGTAACAAGCAAGTAAACAAGCTAACGTTAACTAGAGAAGTCATATTTTAATCGCTAATATAGCAGATTCATGGAAAATTACATCCGTCATCAGCATTTTTGCCGCAACTAATTTATGAATGAGTCATCGCTTTATTTAAAGTGAATAAAATCCCCGACTTAATGGAGTTTATTAACTGAGCCGCAGCCACACATCTGACTCGTGTGTGTAGAGCAGGTGAGATGTACTGAGAAAGCAGGCAGTGGGTCAGACCACTGGGAGGAAGGGGAGGGAGGGGGGACTCAACTGTTTCTAAATGCGCTTTTTGCGGGGTTTTTTCTACTTACACCAATGGCGAAAGTTTGATTTTGACATTGGTGGGGACATAATTTATTTGACATTGGTGGGGACAACATTCCCCGTATTTTGTGCATAAAACTGTTGTTATAAGAATACTTTCTTCCTCACATACCGGTAACCTGCATAATCACGTTGCATATTGCTTCATACAACGGAATATAGCTGCAGCCGACCTCAACACATTAGCGAGAAAGACAAAGCCAATCAAACAGCGACGTGGGTTAGAGAGGCGGGACTCAAAAAAGGCAAAGGCCAATCATTTTAGAGAAGTGAGTTAAAGAGGCGAGATTCATTGCAGGGGGTAAATCTGTTAACCGTTTGTGTTCCACTTGTTGTGTTATTTTTTACAGAATGCCGTTGTAAAATATTTTCATCTTATTTAATGATTCCTGGATAAATGTTAAATGAAATAAGTAAAAAAGCACAAGATGTTTAAATTGTGTTATAGTATTTTTCTTTCTGTTTGAGTGATTTGTTCATGCATCAACTCTGAATAAAAGAAGCGTCATAAAATACGCCAGTGGCTGGTTGCCTTCACCTGCATTCACGCCCATAATCCTTTTATGCTTGTGTATAAAGGCACCTGGTTACTGTTGTATATTTATATTCACACCCTCTGGTGTCACCCACATGAGGATGAGGTTCCCCTTTGAGTCTGGTTCTTCTCAAGGTTAGCCTGGATAAATGTTAAATGAAATAAGTAAAAAAGTCATTAACAATGACTATCAAATATTATGTGAAGAAAACCTGCTAACCACTAAGCCACTGTGCCCCCATTCTAGGGCAATACAAAATAATTAAACAAAATGAATTAATTTAATACGAGTACCCTTGTTTTCCCCACACAAAAAATTAGAAGAGATGCAGCTTAATCAGATCTATTGTGTCTCTTGAGGACTGTAAGTTATTTGTTCATGGCTAAAACTATGAACAATTAAGATGACCTGTAAGGGTAGAAGATGAGTGCTAATTATGTCGCTTTGTAGAAGCCAACATTCTGTTTTCCTATTAAAACTTAGACAAAAATGTATCAAGAGTAACTCCTCCTTGGGCTTTCGAGCCACATGCACCAAATTGCACGGACATGTTGTAGAACCTGGTCTGAAATTCTATGCTATTACTTTTCTAAGCGATCCGAGTACCGGTACTTCTGGTAACGGGTCTCAAATTGGCCTTTTTTCCCCATAGACTCCCATTATAAACTTTGGAGGTTACTCGGCCAGCTCCTTTAGGGTGATACTATGAATAAAGTTTTAAATTGGTGTACCGACTGACCTTCCGGTTGTCCCGTAGCCCCGCCCCCAATATATGCAAAATCAAAAAACTTTTTACAACATGGACATGTGGCATATCAAAACACTCAGAACAATGAGGGGAACTTCCTCAGGAGTATTTGGATGATGTCACATGCTTGTCTCCGCTTACTTCCAAATGTTTTGGCAACTTAGCTTTCTGCCCACTTGCCTCCAAAAAGCGCCATCCGTTGAGAATACTTGCATTGTCAAAGCCAACATCAAAGTTTGTCGTGGCGAACTTTACAAATCTAGTTGTTATTATTATTATTATTAGTAGTAGTAGTAGTAGTAGTAGTATTAATAAAATAAAGTGTTTTTCAGTCTCTGGGTCACCACTGAGAGACAGGTCACTCCAGGACCATGGCACTGCTCTGCACAATGGAGTTCCCAGAAGAGTGTCTTGTTTATTGATATGGGTAAATGTGGTGGTGTAACACCATTTCTGGTGAACTGTTTGGTTATGTTCTATAATCCTGTTTTATAACCCCCGATGGTTAGTGTTGTCCGGGGTGAGAAGGTGCTACCAGTCAAGATGGCATTTTATAAGACCATAAATTTCAGCGAGCAAAGTTCTTAATGTCCGTACATGCACACAACGGTAGTTACTGTATCCCTGGAAATTATTTGCCGATTCATATTTTCTGACAAATTTGGAAAGTCTTCAGGACAGAACAGTTTTTCTGTTACTGAAACTGTTTTGTTTGTATTATTAATTACTTACTAATTAAGGTAGTTATCTATCAAGCAGGATCAGGAGCTGACTTGTTTGGCAGACATAAAACTTTAATATTAAAGCAATCGTTGTGGTTGAATAAAAGAAAAGAATACGTTCTGTATGACTGAGAAAGTGTGAGGTGTGTGTGTGTGTGTGTGTGTGTGTGTGTGTGTGTGCGCACATGTCCTCACCCTGTAGGAAAGAGTAAGTCCATTTGAACATGATGTTTTTCGTCACTACAGGAACAACAGGTAAATATTAACTGCATATACAGTACAGATAAATGATTAATAGTAACACAATGGTGTGTGTACTCACACAGTCGGTCTGCACACGAACACATCACTGAAAACACAAAACACACCATCTGGGGTAATCACACATTTACTAGAACATTAATTTGCTCATCTTCAGCAAGTGCTTTCATCCATGTGTCATCCCCAGGATCACTGGGTGAGGTGAGAATACCTGCCCCTCGCAGGGCAAAGTAGACACACTCATTTACAGTTAAGGGGTCAGAGTAGGGGCAGATTAGAGCAGTGATTTTCAACCAGTGTGCCACTAGTGTGCCGTAAGAGATCGTCAGGTGTGCTGTGGGAAATGATCAGGGTGCACTGGATTATAAGGCGCACTATAAGGCGCATCTGTCCCTAAATGGAACACCGCTTGCTACGTCATCATGTCTGTGACGCGATGACGTACAGGTTACACACACATGCATCGCGCCATCTTGTATTCGCTCAGATGCTAAGTTAGAAACAATGCTATATCCTTGCACAACGATCTGATCTCCCCTTCAGCCACAGCTCGCAACCTTGGGGTAACCATGGACAATCAACTGTCCTTTTCCTCTCATGTTGCTAATGTGACTCGCTCATGTCGGTTTCTTCTCTTCAACATTAGAAGGATTCGGCCATTTTTCTCCACACAGACTGCTCAGGTACTTGTTCAGTCTCTTGTCATTTCTAGACTGGATTACTGCAATCCACTGCTGGCAGGTCTACATATGAACGCAATCTGTCCTCTGCAAATGATCCAAAATGCAGCTGCACGACTTGTTTTCAACCTGCCAAAGTTCTCGCATACCACCCCGCTGCTGCGATCCCTCCACTGGCTTCCGGTAGCTGCACGCATCCGATTCAAAACACTGATGCTGGCCTACAAAGCCAAAAATGGACCAGCTCCCTCTTACCTCAAAGCCCTCATCATTCCTCGCACTGCACCCCGCAACCTCCGATCTACCAGCACTGCTCGACTGGTTCCACCATCACTCAGGGTAAGAGGCAAGTATACTACAAGACTCTTCTCTGTACTGGCACCGAGGTGGTGGAACGAACTTCCCCTAGAGGTCCGGACAGCTGAGTCACTGGCTATTTTCAAGCGGCGGTTGAAGACCTACTTATTCAGGAAACACTTCAACTAGCACTTCTTTCCTTATCTTTTGTATTAAAAAATAAAAATAAATAAAAACCTTTGACACTTTTTCATTGTAACTTTGAACAAATGTTTTAAACTCATGGTATCTTAAGTATGTAACCCAGTGAGCAGCATTAATGTATTTAATGTTAGAGATTTAAGTGCTTATGTACATTGCTCTGGATAAGGGCGTCTGCCAAATGCTGTAAATGTTAATTAGTTAGAGTTAGTGTTGCGCGACACGTGACAGTGGCAATTTGGGGTCACAGCAATACGAGCGAGTGACAGTGATGGAGAAGTTTTTGAGAAGGGAAAATGCAAATGCCGAACAGGGCCCTGGACAAAATTATGACCCAGATGAAGGCCCTAGTATGAGTGGTCGACAAAAGAAAAAATAAAAGACGGTGAGCTCAAGGCAATACAGCGAAAGCTATCTTTCATTTGAATTCACTTTCACCGGGGATGCAACGACACCGACTCCGCTGTGCTTGGTGTGTGGCGAGAAGCTATCCAATAGCGCCATGGTGCCAAGCAAGCTTAAATCTCCAAACGAAATACCCTTCTGTACAAAACAAGCCGATGGACTATTTTTTTTATGCTTACACACAAACAATGAGAAACAGGCAATTTTTTTTGAAAAACCACAAAGGTAAACGAGAGAGCCCTCAAAGCTAGCTACCATGTTGCTGAACTCGTAGCTAAATCAAAAAAGTCCCACACTGTGGCAGAAACATTAATACTGCCAGCTTGTAAAGCCATTGTAAATGAGATGCTCGGCCCTGACGTGGCCAAAGAGGTAGCTAAAGTGCCTCTCTCAGATAACATAATTTCCAGACGTATTGATGACATGTCTTCGGATATCGAAACTGTTGATTTAGAAAAGATGCGCGTAAGAAATTTGCCTTGCAACTTAATGCGTCGACAGATATTAGTGGACATTGTCAACTCTTGGCCAACGTGCGTTTTGTGGATGGAGAAGCCATTATAGAAAACTTCCTATTTTGCAAGACACTGCCAGAAAAATCAACAGGAAAGGAAATATTTCGGGTCACCTCAGCATATCTTGACAAAAGTGGGCTTACGTGGGAAAACTGCATAGGTGTCAGCACTGATAGAGCCGCAGCCAAGGCTTCGTAAGTAGGGTCAAAGAAAAAAACCCAGATGTTATTGTTACACACTGTTTTTTGCACCGTGAGGCCCTCGTTTTTTGCACCGTGAGGCCCTCGTTGCAAAGAGCACCAGCAGATCTAGCTCCTGTGTTGGATGATGTCGTGCGCATAGTGAACTTTGTGAAGACGCAACCTTTGAAATGTCGCTTATTTGCGTCTTTGTGTGAGGAAATGGGAGCGGAACATAAAGTCTTATTGCTGTTCATATAGTCCTTATTTCTCTTCAGCCGTCACAGAATGCCTTGACTGGGTTAGGGACCCATACAGCTCAGCATCAGTTGCTGGAAAGGACATGACTTTAAAGTTGCAATAGGAACTCATTGAACTGAAAGAAGATCATGGTTTAAAGCTAAACTTTGCTGATCTTCCTTTGGACAGTTTTTGGTTATCTGTTGCCAAGGAGTTCCCCATTCTGGCCAACAAAGCTATTTTGACATTGCTCCGGTTTTCTACCACATATCTTTGTGAGCTGAGCTTCTCAAGCTTGACTGCGATAAAAACTAAACACAGAGAGAGACTGAGAGCTGTTGAGCAAGAGCTTTGTGTGTGTCTTTCTACCATTACTGCCAGGATATCCATTTTGTGTTCATCGAAACAGCCCCAGGTTTCACAATAATTGAGTATAAATACATTAAAAAAATATATTATTAACTATATGCATTTCATGTCATTTTGGTTGGTTGTGTGCCCCAGGATTTTGTAAATGTAAAAAATGTGCCGTGGCTCAAAAGAGGTTGAAAATCACTGGATTAGAGCAGCCAAGCTTACCTATACCAGGAGGAAGTGTAGCTGAAGTAACTGAATCTGAAGAGTAACACACACACACACACACAGAGTTTCTGTGTGACACTTATAAGAAAGTCAGCATGTATTCTACAGGTATAAACATTAAAAAAACGGTCTGTCATTCTGGTTCTCCGGGTTTAATGTAGTTACGCATCAAAATATCAAAATTCTTCTCTGTTCTGGTTCCTAAGTGGAGAAAAGAACTTCCTCTAGATACAGTATCAGAACTTCTGAGCTGCTGACTGACTTCAAAACCATTTGCGAAGATCTACTTTGTCCTAAATACTTCAACTTGCACCTTTAATTTAAAAAAGAAAATGTTTGTCTGTTTGCACTATATTTAGATTTAAATCTGTTCATGGAAAATAAATAAATAAATAAATAAATAATAAAAATAATGACATACCCAAGGAGTAAAGCGATGATAAAAGTAAACAACAGAAATAAATTCTGTCTTGTGTGCATTGTAATGTTCTTCGAGTGAGTTCTCCTCAAGATATCTGTCTGTATTTTGATCTGTGTGTCTGTGTGTGAGTGAGGGGAGTGAGTGAGGCTCGAATGTAAACGCAGTAATAGAGGGGTGTGAGAGTTTGTTTGTGTGTGAGAGAGAAAGAGAGAGGTAGAAGAGAAGAGAACTGAAATGTAAAGCTCTCTTGTGATTGGCTGTAGTATTGTCTTCAGCTCTGCCCATTTTCAGGTGGTTTTCTGTTCCTTTTGCGTTTCATGGTAACTCCCTCAGTACTTCTCAGGCGTCAGAGCTAGATGAGCATCTTGGAGAGCAGCATTTTTTTTCCCCTTGCAGAAGTTTCTTTGATTGAAATGATGGACATCGTCAGCTAGCTGGGAAACGGTGTCTCTCAGTAGGTCAGGACTCAAAGCTCTGGAAGCTTTTTGCCACATTACATGTTGATTAATATATCTGTCTATACACTGTGAATTAGCCAGTGTTTTATCTTAAATTGCACTCACTGACATGGGCATGCGAGAGGCGGAGCCGGTGTGGTCACGCCCATTTTACCCCAAAACATAGAGTGAATGGCCACATGTTGTCCAGTCATATATACAGTTAGTGGCTATTTTTTTCTGTTCAAATAACTTTTCTATTTTAAAATTCATCAATTATGTCATTGTTTTGAATCTTTTCATCATCTAAATCATCTAAACAAGAGCAAAATTAACGCGTCCAAAATCTTTCGGATATTGAATTTTTTGGCATTAATGACACTGGTAATTTATGTAGCATTAAAATGTTAATTGGTTGTGTTTGTTATTTCTTAAAAAAACACATTTTTAAAAATAACAAACACAACCAATTAACATTTTAATGCTACATAAATTACCAGTTGAGTTGATCGGGTATTTTGAGTTGATCGGGTATCGGTGGTGCATGACCGATCCAAATCCGATACCTGTGGTAATGGGGTCGGAACCATTATAAGTGTGTGGGACAGGAGGACCCACTTTTTAAGACCAATAATATTGGACCCACCCACTTTTACCGTCTCTATTCAGCACCTAATGTCTTTTTTAATTACTATTATTTTTATTATTTAGCGCTGCCAGTCGAATCCATCCTGCTTGAGGAATGCCCTAATAAATTAAACTCCATTCTGCATTTTAACTACAGTATTGACCACGCTCCTGCTTCCTGAAGTCCATCGGTGTCTGAACCATTATATCTGTATGGGACAGGACACGGCACGCCCACTTTTTATTTACTTCCGACGCCCATGCCCGTGGTTGTTGATTAATGAACAGCAAACATCACAGACTATTGCTTAAACTTATAAGAGAAATACTCTTGTATATTAAATTACATTTATTGCAAACAAATACAATACATTTTATGGGTAATATGTTGCACAACCGCCTGCGACAGACAGGTAGGCTACCGGTATTTTAGTCGGCAGCTCTGAGTTTGTTTTACATCAACTCTTCCCTCTACTGAGGCGTTTAACCACGAGTTATTTTTATTTATTTGATGTTACTTGTTTTAGCACTCGTCTCTGTGTATTTTGTTTGTTTGAAGTATGCATTTGTATGTACAAAATCTGTATTAGTGATAGTAAAATCTAGTTAATCTGTATGTACTAACTATCGTCAATCGATACCATCTCATACTGTCAATAAGTAGGTCTTTTGCCCCTCTGAGTCGGGGCTATTTGGTTTCATTATTGATTAGTTTTGTTATTTTTTTTGACTTGTATCGTGAGTATTTCATATAAATCGAGAGGAAGTTTTGTTTTGGAATGTTGATTTGTCTTTGCATTTAATTATTTTTGTTTGAGTTTACTTTTGATATACTTGTGTTTGGTGGGTCGTCTTCGAGGGGGAGGAAATAATTGCTGTACCTCTTGGGGGTGACTTTTACACTGTGTGCTGTGTTTGATGTGTAACTTCCACACGTGAGTTGTGTGGCTTGACACTGTACTGTAACTGGGTTATGGGTTATCTCCTCTTGCTCTTGAAAGGCCTGGTCATTTAAAGTATATGTTTTGTGTTCTGTTCATTTGATTTCGTGTTTAGTGACTGAAGATTTTACATTTTCTTTTGAGAATCTTAATCCTGCACAACTGTAAAAATAAAGATTTATTGTGTTATTCTCGTGCCCTCGTCTCTTGCTCACCATTAGGTAACGAACCTGTGTCCCTTTGGGACTTTTCTCCTTATAAGGGGTGGTGTAGTCGAATGTTGTGCCCCTAGAGGCCGTTTGTGGCATTTTATAATGCTCAAACTTAGAATTGTTACATCCTGTCCCCTACCACTCTGCTACACAAGCATTAGCAAAATTGTCACATTATCTTTGTGAATATGATTTAGAAATCTTGTGAAGTTAGCTTACTTTATAAGCTTTTATAAATGATATTTTACAGGGCTCTCAAGTTTTGAAGACAGGCAAGCATACTGCCCCCCCCCCCCCTAAAAAAAAACAAAACAATAATGGGAGGAGAGCCCTGTATTTGTTGTATTTGGAAGGATCACTTACCGCAATTTAATTGAATAAATATAATTTCCATTTATTAATGTGTGTGTGAGAGAGAGAGAGAGAGAGAGTGTGTGTGTGTATGTTCACAAAACCCAAGAAAACTTGGGTTCTGCTCCTTGGCTTTCAGATGTGCTGTGCAACAATCGAAGAGAGCTAAGGTTATCAGAGAGAAAGTGGAAGAAATCACAACTTGATGCAGATCTTGATTTTTACAGAACACTTCTTGTCAAGTTCTCCTCAGATGTGACTTCTGCCAAGACTTCCTTCTAAAAGGAAAAGCTTGAAGCTTCCTCACATGACCCTCGGAAATTCCACAACATCATCTCTTCTCTGCTCGACCCCCCGGCTCCACCTTCTTCATCCTTCACCTTCTTCAAATCAATAAATGTTTGTATTAATGTGAATGTTTGTCTTACCGATTAAGAAAAGGCCTAAAAGGAAGTGGCCCACGAACAGGTAGCCAGTTTTATAGCATCCTGAAGGGGAGGAGTTGTCTGATCAAGCATGCAAGGATTATAAATGTCTTGAATGTAGAGATTTCTGTGATTTGTTAAAGGATAATGCCTTTGATTACAGGTAGACTTTATTTTGGGTGTGACTTGTAAAGTGATAAGATCTATGAAGTGTAAAATATAGTGTTGCTACCAAATGGAGTGTTATGATTGGTCCTTTTGAATCTGAAGGGAGGGGACCAGGATGATTAAAGAATAACAAAGGAAATGCTAGAGAGAGAGAGAGGTAGAGGTGGAGGTAGAGGTAGAGGTAGAGGTGTAGGTGTGTGTGTTTGTTGTAACAGTAGCCAACAATTTAGTTATTCCCGTTTGTGTTTTGTTAAGTGTTGAGTTGTACTTTGAATATTTTTTTTTATTTGTTCATTTTTTTTGGTAAATTTTGATTTTTCAATGGAGATTTTGTTTTGGCTTCTTTCACACCTGTTTGAGAATGGTGGCTCACATAAATAAAAAGACACTTCATTGGATTTTTCCAGAGTTTTGCCATTTCTTTTGTTGCCAGTTAGCCACTGCACCGACCATCTTACCACATACCAACTACTTTCAAGAGAGCAGGGGTTATTCCCATCCTAAAGAAACCTGCTCTGGATCCATCAGACATCAAGGCAAGGCAAGGCAAGTTTATTTGTATAGCACATTTCATACACAGAGGTGATTCAAAGTGCTTTACATAGAAATTAGAAAACAGCTTATAAAAGAGAAAAAGAGATATAGATGAAAAATAAGAAACACGATAAAATCATAACAAAAACAAATAATTAAAGAAAATAAATGTGATTTTAATAAAAACAGTTTAAAATATGTTAAAAAGAATAAAACAGGAGTAAAAGTGATTTGGAGAAGCAGCGCAGTCAGGGTGAAGCAGCACAGTGCTCATTCAGTAAATGCAGAATTAAACAGATGTGTTTTTAATCTTGAATTAAAAGTGTCTACTGTTGAAGCACATCTGATCTCTTCTGGAATCTGATTCCAGCTATAGGTGGCGTAATAACTAAATGCTGACGCACCTTGTTTTGAGTGAACCCTTGGTATATCTAACTGACCTGATCCTAATGATCGGAGTAGTTCAATTCAATTCAAGTTTATTTGTATAGCGCTAGGTGACAGGCCAGACAAAGAGGGTTCAAAAACCCTTTATGAAGAAAATTATAACAAGGTCCGTGACGTCGCCCGGTATGGCGCAACCGGGGCCCCACCCTGGAGCCAGGCCCGAGGTTGGGGCTCGCATGCGAGCGCCTGGTGGCCGGGTCTTACCCCACAGGGCCCGGCCGGGCTCAGCCCGAAGGAGCGACGTGGGGCCGATCTCCTGTGGGCCCACCACCTGCAGGAGAAACCGTAAGGGGCTGGTGCAATGTGGATTGGGTGGCAGTCGAAGGCGGGAGCCTTGGCGACCCAATGTCCGGACACGGAATCTGATTGCCCTCTTCAGGTTGGTGGAGAGTTCCTGCCCCAAGTGGAGGAGTTTAAGTATCTTGGGGTCCTGTTCACGAGTGAGGGAAGGATGGAGCGGGAGATCGACAGGCGGATCGGTGTATCTTCCGCAGTGATGCGGTCGATATACCGATCTGTTGTGGTGAAGAAAGAGCTGAGCCGCAAGGCGAAGCTCTCTATTTACCAGTCGATCTACGTTCCTACCCTCACCTATGGCCATGAGCTTTGGGTCATGACCGAAAGGACAAGATCCCGGATACAGGCGGCCGAAATGAGTTTCCTCCGCAGAGTGGCTGGGCGCACCCTTAGAGATAGGGTGAGGAGCTCAGTCACTCGGGAGGAGCTCAGAGTAGAGCCGCTGCTCCTCCACATTGAGAGGGGTCAGCTGAGGTGGCTCGGGCATCTGTTTCGGATGCCTCCTGGACGCCTCCCTGGGGAGGTGTTTCCGGGCATGTCCAACTGGGAGGAGGCCCCGGGGAAGACCTAGGACACGCTGGAGGGACTACGTCTCTCGGCTGGCCTGGGAACGCCTCGGTATTCCCCCGGAAGAGCTGGAGGAAGTGTCTGGGGAGAGGGAAGTCTGGTCATCCCTGCTTAGACTGCTGCCCCCGCGACCCGGCCCCGGATAAGCGGTAGAAAATGGATGGATGGATGGATGGATGTATAGCGCTTTTTACAATAGACATTGTCTCAACGCAGCTTTACAGAACATAAACACAGAGCAGAAGGTAAACATGATTAATGATAAAGGAATTAACGAATAATAAAAGAAATAAGAATTAACAGAATAAAAATTCTAGATTATTATTAGTTGTATATAGTTCACAGTGTGTATGTATTTATTCCCCTATGAGCAAGTCTGAGGTGACTCAGGCAGCAGTGGCAAGGAAAAACTCCCTTAAGTTGGTAAAGGAAGAAACCTTGAGAGGAACCGGACTCAAGGGGGAACCCATCCTCATATGGGTGACACTGGGGGTGTGATTGTAATAAACAGTCTGCTTGGTTTATATTCAATTAGCATATCTGTAATGTATTTCGGTCCTAAGCCATGAAGTGATTTATAAACCAGTAACAATACTTTAAAATCTATTCTAAATGTAACTGGAAGCCAGTGTAAGGACCTGAGGACTGGAGTGATGTGCTCAGATGTTTTGGTTCTGGTCAGAATTCTGGCAGCAGCGTTCTGTATGAGCTGCAGCTGTCTAGTGGTCTTTTTGGGGATCCCAGTAAGGAGCCCATTACAATAATCCACCCTGCTGGTGATGAAAGCATGAACAAGTTTCTCTAAGTCCTGTCTTGAGACAAAACATCGGTCATTAAAACATTAATTCTGGCTATATTTCTGAGATGGTAGTAAGCTGATTTGCTTATCGCTTTCACAAGACTACTGAAATTAAGGTCAGACTCTAAAATTACACCAAGATTTCTGACTTTATTTTGTGTCTTTAGACCCCTAGAGTCAAGGTGTGTGTTAACCTTGAGAGTTTCATCTTTATTTCCGAATACAATGACTTCGGTTTTGTCTTTGTTTAACTGGAGGAAGTTTTGACGCATCCAACTGTTAATTTCATCAATGCACTTACATAGAGAGTCAGTGGGGCTGTAGTCATTAGGGGACAGGGCTAAGTATATCTGGGTGTCATCTGCATAGCTATGGTAAGAAATTTGGTTCTTTTTCATTATTTGACCAATTGGGAGCATATACAAATTAAAGAGAAGCGGTGCAAGAATTGAGCCCTGTGGGACTCCACATGTCATGGATGTCCACTCAGATTTATGGTTACCTATGTTCACATAGTAACCTCTCCCTTTTAGGTATGATTTAAACCATTTGAGGACCATCCCAGAAAGCCCTACCCAGTTTTCCAGTCTATGTAAGAGTATGGTGTGATCTACCATGTCAAAGGCAGCACTAAGATCTAGTAGCACCAGCACTGATATTTTACCCGAATCAGAGTTTAAGCGAATATCATTTATTATCTTTATGATTTACTATTTTTAAGAGGTCAGTTTCTAAGCAGTTAAGTACCTTTTTGAGAAAGGATGTGGGGAGGGTGTCAAGGCTGCAAGTTGATGCTTTAAGATGTTGTACTGTTTCTTCCAGGGTTTTTATATGAATTATGTCAAATTCTGAGAAAATGACAAATTTTTGAGGTTGTTGTTGTGAGGTCTGACTGACCACATTACAATATGAGGCCGTATTGTTTGCCATTCTGATATTACTGATTTTCTCAGAGAAAAAGGTTCAGTAACTACAGACCGGTTTCTTCTCTACAACATTAGAAGGATTCGGCCATTTTTGTCCACACAGACTGCTCAGGTACTTGTTCAGTCTCTTGTCATTTCTAGACTGTCTCCCCTTCATCTGTAGCTTCTGGCACTCTTTCTTCCCTTCCTGATACTGAGTCTTTTTTCTCACTACCCTTGGACTCTGCCACATATACTTTCCTCTCTTCTCTTTCCTCAACTATGGACTTTCTCTTCCCTCTGTCCACCAAACCCAAGAAAACTTCTTGTTCTGCTGCTTGGCTTCCAGATCTGCTGTGCAACAATCGAAGAGAGCTAAGATCATCAGAGAGAAAGTGGAAGAAATCACAACTTGATGCAGATCTTGATTTTTACAGAACACTTCTTGTCAAGTTCTCCTCAGATGTGACTTCTGCCAAGACTTCCTTCTACAAGGAAAAGCTTGAAGCTTCCTCACATAACCCTCGGAAATTCCACATCATCATCTCTTCTCTGCTCAACCCCCCGACTCCACCTCCTTCATTGTCCTCGACTGCAGAAGACTTTGCTTCTTTCTACCAGGAGAAGATTGAGGAAATCTGCCGGACTTTCACTTCAGCCCCGACTGCACTTACATCTCAGAGAATGCATTCCCCTACACCTTCGTTGTCACATTTCTCAACTGTGGCAACAGAAGAGATTTTACAACTCATCCAGTCCTGCAATCCTACCACCTGCCCATTGGATCCACTCCCTACCACTATGCTCCAGACCATCTCGCAAGACATTTTGCCCTTCATTTCCACTATTGTCAATAGATCCATAGCATCTGGTCAGGTACCAACTACTTTCAAGAGAGCAAGGGTTATTCCCATCCTAAAGAAACCTGCTCTGGATCCATCAGACATCAGTAACTACAGACCGGTATCACTTCTCACATTTCTTTCAAAAATTCCTGAACGCATTGTCTATAATCAACTGTCTGTCTATCTCTCACAGAACAACCTCCAAGATCCCAACCAGTCTGGCTTTAAAGCAGCTCGCTCTACAGAGACAGCCCTTTTGGATGTCTCTGAGAAGCTACATACTGCTAGATCAGCCAAACTGTCATCCGTCCTTATCCTCCTTGACCTTTCAGCAGCGTTTCATACGGTCAACCACAAGACTCTCTTATCCACCCTCAAGAGTCTTGGGATTTGCGGATCAGCTTGGGAATGGTTTGCCTCCTACCTGGAAGGACGCTCATATCAGGTAACATGGAGGGGAGTGACATCTGCTCCACGCAGACTCTCCACTGACGTCCCACAGGGCTCAGTACTTGGTCCTCTTCTTTTCTCCCTGTATACTCACTCTCTTGGGGAAGTTATTTCCTCACATGGGTTCTCTTACCACTGCTATGCTGATGATGACTTATCTTCTCTTTAACACCCTCATATGCCACAGCTTCTGACTGGATCTCAGCATGTCTGGTAGAAATTTCATCATGGATGACTGCTCATCAGTTAAAGCTAAATCCAAGCAAAACTGAACTGCTGTTCATCCCAGGTGATTCATCCCCAGGTCATGATCTTGCTATATCTTTGCACAACGATCTGATCTCCCCTTCAGCCACAGCTCGGAACCTTGGGGTAACCATGGACAATCAACTGTCCTTTTCCTCTCATGTTGCTAATGTGACTCGCTCATGTCGGTTTCTTCTCTACAACATTAGAAGGATTCACCCATTTTTGTCCACACAGACTGCCCAGGTACTTGTTCAGTCTCTTGTCATTTCTAGACTGGATTACTGCAATGCACTGCTGGCAGGTCTACCTATGAACGCAATCCGTCCTCTGCAAATGATCCAAAATGCAGCTGGCCGGCTTGTTTTCAACCTGCCAAAGTTCTCGCATACCACCCCGCTGCTGCGATCCCTCCACTGGCTTCCGGTAGCTGCACGCATCCAATTCAAAACACTGATGCTGGCCTACAAAGCCAAAAATGGACCAGCTCCCTCTTACCTCAAAGCCCTCATCATTCCTCGCACTGCACCCCGCAACCTCCGATCTACCAGCACTGCTCGACTGGTTCCACCATCTCTCAGGGTAAGAGGCAAGTATACTACAAGACTCTTCTCTGTTCTGGCACCAAGGTGGTGGAATGAACTTCCCCTAGAGGTTCGGACAGCTGAGTCACTGGCTATTTTCAAGCGGCGGTTGAAGACCTACTTATTCAGGAAACACTTCAACTAGCACTTCTTTCCTTATCTTTTGCATTTAAAAAAAAAAAACCTTTGACACTTTTTCATTGTAACTTTGAACAAATGTTTTAAACTCATGGTATCTTAAGTATGTAACCTAGTGAGCAGCATTAATGTATTCAATGTTAGAGATTTAAGTGCTTATGTACGTCGCTCTGGATAAGGGCGTCTGCCAAATGCTGTAAATGTAAATGAAAATGAGAGAGAGAGAGATTATGACTGGTGTTGTTTATTGTAAGTGTTTGTTGCATTTTTGGTCTCCTTTATGATTTGTAATGTTGATCTTATTTAAAACAGTTCAGCACAAGCCCAGCCATTTTTAGGTTTATGATTGAGTACAATGTCCTGTCCAGAGACAAGCTGTTTCATGTTGAGTTTTTTTTTTTTCAAACTGACCATCGAAAATATCCTCTCTAATGAATGGGTTTTTTTTTTTATTGGTTGTTGTGTTAAATCTTACCCATATACTATAGTGCTATTTTCTGATTGGCTATTGTACAGCCTTTTTTTTTTGATTGGCTGATAAGCATCGGGTGTCGTGGTAAAGAAACCCCTGAAATTAGTGAATGCCCGCACTTTGATTACTGCCTGGTTCCATAGAGACAGCGGTGCGGACATATTAAATACAGGTCCTTCGCAAAAAATTAGCATATTGTGATAAAAGTTCATTATTTTCCATAATGAAATGATAAAAATGTAACTTTCATATATTTTAGATTCATTGCACACCAACTGAAATATTTCAAGTCTTTTATTGTTTTAATACTGATGATTTTGGCATACAGCTCATGAAAACCCAAAATTCCTATCTCAAAAAATTAGCATATCATGAAAAGGTTCTCCAAACAAGCTATTAACCTAATCATCTGAATCAACTAATTAACTCTAAACACCTGCAAAAGATTCCTGAGGCTTTTAAAAACTCCCAGCCTGGTTCATTACTCAAAACCGCAATCATGGGTAAGACTGCCGACCTGAATGCTGTCCAGAAGGCCATCATTGACACCCTCAAGCGAGAGGGTAAGACACAAAGAAATTTCTGAACAAATAGGCTGTTCCCAGAGTGCTGTATCAAGGCGCCTCAGTGGGAAGTCTGTGGGAAGGGAAAAGTGTGGCAAAAAACGCTGCACAACGAGAAGAGGTGACCGGACCCTGAGGAAGATTGTGTAGAAGGACCGATTCCAGACCTTGGGGGACCTGCGGAAGCAGCGGACTAAGTCTGGTGTAGAAACATCCAAAGCCACCGTGCACAGGCGTTTGCAGGAAATGGGCTACAGGTGCCGCAGTCCCCAGGTCAAGCCACTTTTGAACCAGAAACAGCGGCAGAAGCGCCTGACCTGGGCTACAGAGAAGCAGCACTGGACTGTTGCTCAGTGGTCCAAAGTACTTTTTACGGATGAAAGCAAATTTTGCATGTCATTTGGAAATCAAGGTGTCAGAGTCTGGAGGAAGACTGGGGAGAAGGACATGCCAAAATGCCTGAAGTCCAGTGTCAAGTACCCACAGTCAGTGATGGTCTGGGGTGCCATGTCAGCTGCTGGTGTTGGTCCACTGTGTTTTATCAAGGGCAGGGTCAATGCAGCTGGCTATCAGGAGATTTTGGAGCACTTCATGCTTCCATCTGCTGAAAAGCTTTATGGAGATGAAGATTTCATTTTTCAGCACGACCTGGCACCTGCTCACAGTGCCAAAACCACTGGTAAATGGTTTACTGACCCATGGTATTACTGTGCTCAATTGGCCTGCCAGCTCTCCTGACCTGAACCCCATAGAGAATCTGTGGGATATTGTGAAGAGAAAGTTGAGAGACGCAAGACCCAAAACTCTGGATGAGCTTAAGGCCGCTATCGAAGCATCCTGGGCCTCCATAACACCTCAGCAGTGCCACAGGCTGATTGCCTCCATGCCGCGCCGCATTGTAGCAGTCATTTCTGCAAAAGCATTCCCGACCAAGTATTGAGTGCATAACTGAACATAATTGTTTGAAGGTTGACTTTTTTTGTATTAAAAACACTTTTCTTTTATTGGTCGGATGAAATATGCAAATTTTTTGAGATAGGAATTTTGGGTTTTCATGAGCTGTATGCCAAAATCATCAGTATTAAAACAATAAAAGACCTGAAATATTTCAGTTGGTGTGCAATGAATCTAAAATATATGAAAGTTAAATTTTTATCATTACATTATGGAAAATAATGAATTTTCAAAAAGTTTTTCTGTGTGAGAATTACGATGTGTAGCGGGAGAGCGTGAAAAAGACCTCTCAATGCAGTCACTCTCAATGCATGACACTTGACAGCCCTGTATTTAACACGTTACTGTCGGACTCGCTAATGTTAGCTAGTTATGACGTTGTTGACGTGTCCGGTCACTTTAAATCAGTGGAATTAAACAATCTCCATTGTTAGTAAAACATAATATGTGCATTATAATGAAATGCTGCATGTTCCAGAGAGTGGAGATATCCGCACTGGTGTATCTGTGAAATAAGCAGAACAGAAGAGATATTAGATGGCTGTTTTTGTTGTTTTTATAAC
The DNA here is from genome assembly GCF_022655615.1 of Tachysurus fulvidraco. Taxonomy (NCBI): domain Eukaryota; kingdom Metazoa; phylum Chordata; class Actinopteri; order Siluriformes; family Bagridae; genus Tachysurus; species Tachysurus fulvidraco. The sequence goes on from NC_062543.1 coordinate 15,869,612, forward strand.
TTGAGAAATCATGTTATTTTGAATCAAATAATTTTTCTTACTCGGTCACATTTAGATTAGTTGCTTAGGGCTTATGGTTCAGGTGTTGAAAATAGCTCTCTCTCTCTCTCTCTCTCTCTCTCTCACTCACTCACTCATTTTCTACCGCTTAAAATAAAAAACAGCAAATGACTGAAATATTGTATAGTATGTGCAAAATGGTTGAGATATTGTACAATATGTGGAAAAAACGGGTGAAATGTTGGACAGTTTGTGCAAAACAGCAGAAAAGTGTGCAAAACAGCATGTAAACTTGTATTTGATGGATTGTAAACAGCATGTGGTGTAAGTGTCCACGATAGAGGGAAGAGAGACTCCAATGATCTTCTGCACTGTCCTCACTATCCACTGCAGGGTTTTAGACATGTCAAGTCTAAAGTAATATTCTACATAATTTCACTTTTTCTTCTGATTTTTTATAAGCTTGCAGATGGACATATTTTGGGTACGTTAACTTGAAGTGAGATTATCTACAGCAGTTTTGTGTGTTGAAAAGAACCCTAGCCCATCTTTAAGCCCATTTTTTACTTTTTTCTTTTTCGCAGCAGTTTTTGTTTTCTCAAAAGTATCCAGTGACATGCAGCGCACTTTTGTGTTTTTGTGCAATGAGCCATTGTCTGAAATAAAAAACAACAACAACAAAAAAAACGGAACCTGTTTGAGCACACAAACCGTCACAAATCCTGTAAATTTCCCTACTAGATCTGGTTCTGATAAATGGACAAGTGAACATGACGCATGTTAGATCATCACAAACAAAAGCTGTAGTGTGAATAATGATAATGCAGCATCTCACAGCTCAAGGGCTTCATCCTAAGCTCACGTAATATATATTTTTGCTGAATGTCATCACAGGTTCCGGTCAGGTTCTGTCACCTTTTCATTAACAAATCATCAAATATTTCAGGCTTATGAAAAGTAATGGCATTCATTGTGTATGTTTCAAGACATCTCACGCTTGAAGACATTGAATTAGAATTTCTAGTTTTATTGTATCAAGGCAACCAGCAAAACATTCTTACCCCTCAAAGATGTACAGAAACCTTTAAGTTCAAAAGTATTAATGCATGAGGCTTAGTGACCTTGTCAGCGTATATAGCAGTGATTCAATACAAATTCAATAAAGAGTTCAAATATTAAATATGAACCATCAAATGAAGATTAAAAGAAAGAATTTTAAGTCCATGAACATTTAAATCAGTGTGAGATAGCCAGCGTGAGATAGCCAGCGTGAGATAGCCAGCTATAAAGTTTCTTCAAGATCAGTTTCATAAGCAGAACAAAAATTCACAAAACCTTTGGCCACATTTTATGTTATTTTCAGTCACTCAATATTCATTTCTTGTTCCAATAATTCTTGGATGAAAGCAACATCACAGGAGAAAGAGTAAGTGTAAGGTTATATTCTAGATATCTGCAAAAATCTGAGAATGTATCTTACACTCAAGAATGAATGAAAACAATTCTAAAGAAACCTTGCAGGAATGTTTGCTGAACATCATGCAGTAACATGCTATTGACAGATTTGGTATCACATCCAGGATTCACATCAACAAGAAAGGTGAGTGAAAGCAAGAAAAACTCTTATGTTTATTTGGTGAAAACCTGTACTGTCCTGCTGAGGCACGTTGTGCGTTAAGGGTTGGGTCGAATCTCAGCGTAGTTCTTGACCACCTGTGAGAAACGCACCACTTTCATGAAGCCGGGTTTCCATTTTTGGTCATCCCACAGGTATTCAGGTGAGAGCAACTTGGTGGGTTTGTTGTACAGGAAGTACTTGTTCAGGTGAGACTCTTCCTGCCAAACCGCTTGAGATTCTCAATCCTCTCCATCCTGCGTAGCGAGATTTCCTGCCAGCGGTTCATGCTTGCTGTTTTTATCACTTTCAGCTGACGCCCCTCACCCAGTGTTACCGCGGGAACCTCATCCGGGAGATCTGTAAAGATGTAATAATGCACTCGGTAGCCCACCATGAAGTGCTGCTCCGCAGACTCTAGGAGGTCCTTCAGGAAACGCACATACCTGCAGGACATGATACAGTTTATATATAAACTACTGTAAAAAGGATTTAACATTACATTTCTCCAGCTTGCTACAGATTCAACCTCAGTCAACCCTCACAGCGTGGGACCCACAGTGCCTTGTACTTGGCATGACTTACTTGCCCAGAGCGAAGACGGTGGTTGCCACGGTGATATTCTGTTGTTTGTAGATGGCGTCAATCACTGTCAGGTCAAATGTATCCTCCCAAACAATCGGAGCTAACCACGGGGATGTTGTGGCAACATCTGGCCGACTGACCACACACACACACACACACACACACACACGCAAACACACAAACTTAAGCTTTTGTCTGGCAAGGTACCTGCCTCGCTTGCTCACTCAAGTTCTCTCTCTCTCTCTCTCTCTCTCTCTCTCTTTTGCTTTACATGGACACATTTACTTACCTACTACTGACAATGGGCTGTTTGCATGCTGTTCTATTCAAAAGAAAAACAGAAAAAAAAAGGTATTGAATATATAATATATAATCATTTATTTTTTTGAAATCCAAATTCATTTCATTCATTTACTAATGAAAAGATGGAGCATTGATAGGCAAATTGGCAAGATGTCAGATGTTATTTGTGTTAGTATTTAGTTATATAATTATGTTTTCTTATTTAAGCTTAGACAAAAAATTATAAATAGTAACTCCTCCTAGGGCTTTTGAGCCACCTGCACCAAATTCGGATATGTTGTAGACCCTGTTTGTTGCTATTACTTTTCTAAGCGATCCAAGTTCCGGTACTTCCGGTACCGGGTGTCAAAATGGCCTTTTTTCCCCTAGACTCCCATTATAAACTTTGAAGGTTTATAACTCAGCAATAGTGTTAATTTCTTCACCTATTTTTAATTTAGTCTTAGTCTTGTGCCAAATGTCCTTGTTAGTTTTAGTCATATTTAGTCATTCACATATCTTTTTTTGTTAGTCAAGTTTTAGTTTGTTGTTTTCCACTGTTTAGAAAGTCACAACGGACAGCATGCTAACATGGCAGAACAACGGAGGATGCACAGTTTGCCTCGACTGATGTTTGATGGAGATGAGACAAAGTATGAACTTTGGGAAACCAAAATGTTGGGACATTTTCATTTATCAGGATTAAAAGACACGGTGTTAAATGAACCGCAGTCGGAAGCTGAGATAGCAGCGCATGCAAAGAAAAATGCTGACGCATATGCTGAATTGATTTTATTGTTAGATGACAAATGTCTCTCGTTAGTTATGAGAGATGCGCCCAACAATGGAAGAAAATGTCTGGAAATACTGAGAGGGTATTACGCAGGGAAGGGAAAGCCCTGCATAATCAGCTTGTAGACTATGTTGACATCGCTACAAAAAGCAAACGATGAAAGTGTAATGGACTATATCATCAGAGCAGAGATCGCTATCATAGCACTGTGTAACGCCAGTGAAACGTTAGGAGATGGACTGCTAGTGGCTATGGTCTTAAAGGGATTACCGGAGAGTTTTAAGCCATTTGCAATACACGTTGGACATACAGATGATAAAATCACGTTTGCTGAGTTCAAGACTAAACTACGTAATTTTGAAGAAACAGAAATGATAAAAGCAACTGAGTCGAGCAACAGTGTGATGAAGACTCAAGAAAAAGCTGGACGGCGACCTGCAAAGACGAGCGCACGTGACTGGAGCAAAGACGATGCCGAGATAGTGTGCTTCAAAAAGCTCATCGAGCCAGAGGATGTTGACAGAAATTATGTTGTAGTATCTGCAAAAGAGACATACACAAAGACACAACGTGTAGGCATAAGGACATTAAAGACAAAAAGGATGGTGCAAGTAAAGCTTCAGATGATGTCGAAGATGAGAGACAGTGAGACTGGTGTCCAGCGGCAACCGACATGCAGCATTCAGGAAAAAGGCCTAATGGTGGACACGGGGGCTATGTCTCATATCATCACAGACATAACTATGTTTAAGAGTTTCGACAGCACATTGAGGCCAGAGACACGCAGTGTCGAGCTGGCAGACGGCACTCGATGCAACGGAGTCGCTCAGAGGAGGGGAAATGCTGAGGTTTCTCTCATCGACAGCAGAGGACAGCAACGCAAGGCGGTGCTTAAAGACGCTTTGTTTGTACCGTCATACCCCCAAAGCATCTTTTCAGTGAAGGCAGCGACCGCGAGTGGGGCTACAGTTGTTTTTAAAGAAGATAAAGACACCCTGATAACCAGAAACGGTACCAGATTTAACATGCACATATACGGCAAGTTGTATTATTTGCATAATGCATGCCATGACATGACACGAGATTTTAGGACATTGTAACTATGATGATGATGTTATTAAGCTACAGGATGTTGAAGGTATGCAGATCAAAGGTAAAACAAACAGACCAGAACAAGAGTGTGAGGTGTGTATTCAGGGAAAGTTTGTCCAAACCAAAAATAGAGATACGGACACCAGAGCAAAGGCTCCATTACAGATGGTACATACAGACCTTGCAGGCCCAGTAGCCACAGAGTTGATAGATGGTTACAAATATGCGCAGTGCTCGAGCGCTACTCGACTACTCGAGCGCAGTGTTCATATATTTCCTAAAAAGGAAACGTGACACCGTACAGGCTACTGAAAAATTCCTGGCGGATGTATCCCCTTATGGGAAGGTGAGGTGCATAAGATCCGACAACAGAACAGAGTTTACATGCAACGATTTCCAAACATTATTGAGGAAAAACAAAATCAGACATGAAACATCAGCTCCGTATTCCACACATCAGAACGGGACTGCAGAGAGGGGTTGGCGTACTCTTTTTGAGATGGGTAGGTGGATGATAGTTGAAAGTGCATTACCAAAACAACTAAGGCACTATGCAGTACAAACAGCAGCAATGGTACGTAACAGGTGTTTGAACAAGCGTACGGGACGGACTCCTTATGAGTCGATAAAAGGCAAGAAGCCTAATGTGTCAAAAATGCAAAAGTTTCGATCTGTATCTCATACGTACAGTACAAACAGGACAAAGGAAAATTTTATTCCAGGTGTGACTGGGGTCGTTTTGTAGGTTACGACAAGAACAGCCCAGGGTACTTGGTGTATCACCCAGATGTAAACAAAGTACAAAAGCACAGACTAGTGAAATTTGTGAGTAAAACGGTTGGAGAAAAACAGACACAGACAGGTGTACCAGATCTAAGGCGATGACTGATGAGACTACACAGAGTAGGAGTACAGAAAATGCTCCAGAGCCAAGTGTACAGAGTGGAAATACACATAGTGATAGTCAAGCAAGGTGAAGCAACAAAATCTAGTGACCACAATCAAACACAACAGAATGTGTCAGATGGTGAACTCGTAGAGTAGGAGGTATCCGACTAGAGAGAGAGAAACACAGAGTTACTTAGATGACTTTGTAACTGAATACAGTAATAATGATGGAGTTAATATCACAGTAGATTATTGCTGCAGAGCGGTGTGTAGCATTCCACAGACTTTTGAAGGAGCAATGAGGTCAACTAACTCAAACGAATGGATAAAAGCCATGTATGAAGAAATACAGTCTCTAAACGAGAACAAAACGTTTACACCGACAACACTGCCAATAGGCAAGGAAACAGTGGGGGGTAGATGGGTCTACTCTATCAAGACTGATGCAGATGGAAAAGACTAATACAAAGCACGGTTTGTGGCCAAGGGTTACAACCAGAGAATGGGAATAGACTATGGGGAGACTTTTTCACCCACTGCGGACTTAACAAGTGTAAGAGTGGTGCTACAGAATGCAGCCCAGGAAAATCTACTCCTGCAGTTACTGGGAGGTACAGATAACTACAAGTACACACAAACTGTAGTACATGAGGACAATCAGGGAACAATTGCTCTTGCCAAAAACCCTGTAAACAGACGGAGATGTAAACACATAGACATAAAGTATCACTTGATCAGGTCTATTGTAAATGAGGGAAGGATAACTGTTCCACTGATAACATGATTGCAGATGTAATGACCAAACCTGTAAATAAGTTAAAACTGGATAGGTTTGCAGGTGCTCTTTTTGGAGATTGATATGTGTATGACAAGGGTCCACATTCATTCTATGTTTTATTTTTGTTTTTATAAAACAACCTGAGTACAAATGGGGTTTTTTTTAAATATGTTAAAATATGTCCTCAGTTGTATGTTACTATAATTCTGTGCAATTCTTTGTTATGTAAATAAGTAGGTCACAAGGGGGCACTATAAGTTAATTAAGTAGACGCGTTTGCGTTAATTGGTTTGTCCTAAGGGAGTTACGGTTGTCTCTTTATGTTGTTTAACTGTCTGACCGTGAGACTGATGTACAGACAGTGAGAAAAAATAAATTTGCCTAGAAAGGCTAAAGGTAACTTGTCTTTATCATCCATTTGCATCCGAATGCAACGCTGGCTGCAACAGTGGTATAGCACAACTCAACATTTTATTTTATACAAAACATTTTCGTTTCGTCTTTTTTCGTCAACAATAATGCATGTTAATTTAGTCTTAGTCAGTGTTTTTGGACAGCGGTGCAGTCTTGTCATCGTCTCGTCTTAGTCATGGGGAAAAAAAAGGTTGTTGAACATATTTCGTCTCGTTTGACGAATTTAACACTAACACACATACACATATACACGTACATTCACACACATACATATACACGTACATTCACACACACACACACATACATATACACGTACATTCACACACACACATACATATACACGTACATTCACACACACACACACATACATATACACGTACATTCACACACACACACACATACATATACACGTACATTCACACACATACATATACACGAACATTCACACACATACATATACACGAACATTCACACACATACATATACACGTACATTCACACACACATACATATACACGTACATTCACACACACACACACACATACATATACACGAACATTCACACACATACATATACACGCATGAGGAGACGCGTCATTAAAGTTTTTCTCGGGTTCAAATTTTCCTTTTCTCCGTCATTTTATCTAGTCTATACGGAAGCGTATTGCATTCACTTGAGGAAAAAAAATCTACTCTGTTTTTCTGAATTAACGACTTAATTATCTCAGAATTATGAGATATTTTTTCATGAATAAATTTTTTTTGCTCTGTTTTTCTGAATTAGCGACTTAATTATCTCAGAATTATGAGATTTTTTCATGAATAAAAATTTTTTGCTCTTTTTCTGAATTAACGACTTTTATGAGATACATTTTGTTTGAAAAACATTTTTTTCACTCTGTTTTTATGAATTAATGAGTTAATTATCTCAGAATTATGAGAATAATCTTCATGAAAAAGATTATTTTGCTCTGTGATTCTGAATTAACAAGATCCCTTAAACTTGAAATGCGGGACATGTTTACTTCCATGTTTACAATCCACCTAAAATAGAGGCAGGATTTATTATGAATAAATAAATTTAAACCGGTTTTATTTTACTTTGGGTTTGAGACATTGGGAGATAGAAATGGTAGTTATTAGTGCGTCAACTTTGCGCAGACACCTCAAGACTTTGCGCCTGTTCAGACGAAAAGGCGCAAAGTCTTTAGGTGTCTGCGCAAAGTTGATGCACTAATAACAATAAAATTTCTATTACTTAAAGACAGCAGTATCTCCCAATGTCTCAAACCCAAAGTAAAATAAAACCGGTTTAAATGTATTTATTCATGAAAAATTATCTCATAATTTTGAGATAATTAAGTCGTTAATTCAGAAAAACAGAGTAGATTTTTTTTCCTCAAGTGAATGCAATACGCTTCCGTAAAAGTATATGACACTGCAAGGCAAGTGTATGTATACTGTAGCACATTTCATACACAATTGTAAAAGTGCTTTACATAAAGAAAGTAAAACTATCATAAAAAAAATAATCACAACAATAAAAACAAGGAATTGCACAACTAAACAATATGCTAATTAAGTTAACATTATGCCAAGTCGTCCCAAATAAAACAATGCATGGGAAACGGCTTCGGCGTGTTAGTTACAGTGCACTGTGTAACAAGCAAGTAAACAAGATAACGTTTACTAGAGAAGTCATATTTTAATCGCTAGTATAGCAGATTCATGGAAAATTACATCCGTAATCAGCATTTTTGCCGCAACTAATTTATGAATGAATCTGCATCAACTACATTAAAGAGAATCGTTTTATTTAAAGTGAATAAAATCCCCGACTTAATGGAGTTTAACATTAACTGAGCCGCAGCCACACACCCGACTCGTGTGTACAGAGTAGGTGAGATGTACTGGGGCAGGAGGCAGTGGGTCAAACCACTGGGAGGGAGGGGGGACTCAACTGTTTCTAAACGCACTTTTTGCGGGTACTTACACAATTATTTAGGTATACCTACATATATTTTTCATAATAGAGAGTGCGATATGTTTAAATAATTTTTTGGGGGGGATATTTACGCCCATGTATGCACATACATTCACACACATACATTTACACGTACATTCACACACACATATATACCTATACACGTACATTCACTCACACATACATATACACACATACATTTACACGTACATTCACACACACATATATACCTATACACGTACATTCACACACACATACATATACACGTACATTCACACACATATACACACGTACATATACACGTACATTCACACACATATACACACGTACATATACACGTACATTCACACTAGTGTTAATTTCGTCACCTATTTTTAATTTAGTCTTAGTCTTGTGCCAAATGTTTGTCATATTTAGTCATTCACATATGTTTTATGTTAGTCAAGTTTTAGTCGACCAAAAGTCTCGTCATTTTAGTTAGTTTTAGTCAAAAGAAAACTCAATTTATCTTAGTCAAGTTTTAGTCGACTAAAAGTCTTTTAATTTTAGTCTAGTTTTAGTCAAAAAATTGTAGTCTTTTTTTTAAATAACACATTAATGCTCATTAATGAAAAGCCTAAGATCAAAACTGTAGGTGTATATATATATATATATATAGATAGATAGATAGATAGATAGATAGATAGATAGATAGATAGATAGATAGATAGATAGATATCCATCTTATTCCCTTACATATACATTTGCTTTTAATCCTAATTATTAATTTTGATTATGATGTGATTGTGACCGGGGAAGAGGTTTCAGGTTGGAGGTAAAGAGTTTTTTCTGTCACCACTTTTGAAACAATATCAAGGCTATAAAACTTGTCAAAACTCCGCGAATCACAAAAGTATCAGTGAGTAGTCAGCGTTTTTGGACAGCGGTGCAGTCTTGTCATCGTCTCGTCTTAGTCAAGAAAAAAAAAGGTTGTTGACGAACAACATCTCGTCTCCTCTGACGAAATTAACACTACTCAGCAAGCTTTAGAACTATCTACACCAAACTCGGCCAGCTCCTTTAGGGTGAGACTCTGAACAAAGTTTTAAATTGGTGTACCGACTGGTGCCCCAAAATATGCAAAATCAAAAAACTTTTTACAACATGGACATGTGACATATCAAAACACTCAGAACAATGAGGGGAACTTCCTCAGGAGTATTTGGATGATGTCACATGCTTGTCTCCGCTTACCTCCAAATGTTTTGGCAACCTAGCTTTCTGCCCACTTGCCTCCAAAAGCAACACTAACCCTTATGTCCACTTGCCTCCAAAAAGTGCCATCCGTTGTGAATACTTGCATCATCAAAGCCAACATCAAAGTTTGTCGCGACGAACTTTACAAATCTAGTTATTATTATTATTATTATTATTATTATGATTATTAATATTAGTAGTAGTAGTAGTAGTAGTAGTAGTAGTAGTAGTATTAATAATAATAATAAAATAAAGTGTTTTTCAGTCTCTGGGTCACCACTGAGAGACAGGTCACTCCAGGACCATGGCACTGCTCTGCACAATGGAGTTCCCAGAAGAGTGTCTTGTTTATTGATATGGGTAAATGTGGTGGTGTAACACCATCCCTGGTGAACTGTTTGGTTATGTTCTATAATCCTGTTTTATAACCCCCGATGGTTAGTGTTGTCCGGGGTGATAAGGTGCTACCAGTCAAGATGGCATTTTATAAGACCATAAATTTCAGCGAGCAAAGTTCTTAATGTCCGTACATGCACACAACGGTAGTTACTGTATCCCTGGAAATTATTTGCCGATTCATATTTTCTGACAAATTTGGAAAGTCTTCAGGACAGAACAGTTTCTCTGTTACTGAAACTGTTTTGTTTGTATTATTAATTACTTACTAATTAAGGTGGTGATCCATCAAGCAGGATCAGGAGCTGACTTGTTTGGCAGACATAAAACTTTAACATAAAAGCAATCGTTGTGGTTGAATAAAAGAAAAGAATACGTTCTGTACGGCTGAGAAAGTGTGAGGTGTGTGTGTGTGTGTGTGTGTGTGTGTGTGTGTGTGTGTGTGTGTGTGTGTGTGTGTGTGTGTGTGTGTGTGTGTGTGTGTCCTCACCCTGTAGGAAAGAGTAAGTCCATCTGAACATGATGTTTTTCGTCACTACAGGAACAACAGGTAAAGATTAACTGCATATACAGTACAGATAAATGATTAACAGTAACACAATTGTGTGTGTACTCACACAGTCGGTCTGCACTCCAACGCGTCACTGAAAACACAAAACACACATCATCTGTGGTTATCAAACATTTACTAGAACATTAATTTGCTCATCTTCAGCAAGTGCTTTCATCCAGGTGTCAGAGTAGGGGCAGATTATAGCAGCCAAGCTTACCTAAACCAGGAGGAAGTGTAGCTGAAGTAACTGACCCTGAAGAGTAACACGCACACACACACACACACATTTTGAACCAAAATATTTGTCTAGTTGTGCATGTGATTATTTATACAGCAAAAATATAATTTATTCGGCAACGATCCAAAAAATATGGGAAAATAAAAGCTGAAATAAAATCACTAGCAAATTAACTAGAGTTTAGCGTGAGATTACGACGAAATCCCTGTTTGTTACTAAACTGTCTTTAAAAACACCAACGTAGCTGTAAACATTTCCAAAAGTTCTCAGAAGTTTTCTGGAGATTTGACCCAAATCTTTGTGCCCAGATGAGTCTGCTGTCACTGCAAATACAAAAAACCCTCATGCAAACTTCTGTATTTAAATGTTTTCTGTATTTGCTTCCCATTGACCCTGTCGCTCATCAAGCACATGGAGAGCTTCTGTGTGACACTTATAAGGAAGTCAGCATGTATTCTACAGGTATAAACATTTAAAAAAACTGGTGTGTCATTTTGGTTCTCAGGGTTTAATGTAGTTACGCATCAAAATTCTTCTCTGTTCTGGCTCCTAAGTGGAGAAATGAACTTCCTCTAAATGTCAGAACTGCTGAGCTGCTGACTCACTGAAGATCTACTTTGTCCTAAATACTTCAACTTGCACCTTTAATTTAAAAACCAAAATGTTTGCCTGTTTGCACTATATTTAGATTTAAATCTGTTCATGGAAAATAAATAAATAAATAAATAAATAAATAAATAAATAAATAAATAAATAAATAAATAAATAAATAATGACATACCCAAGGAGTAAAGCGATGATAAAAGTAAACAACAGAAATAAATTCTGCTTTGTGTGCATTGTAATGTTCTTCGAGTGAGTTCTCCTCAAGATCTCAGTCTGTATTTTGATCTGTGTGTGTGTGTGTCTGTGTGTCTGTGTGTTTGAGTGTGTGTGAGTTGAGTGAGTGAGTGAAAGGGGCTCGAATGTAAACGCAGTAATAGAGGGGTGTGAGAGTTTGTTTGGGTGTGAGAAAGAGAACGAGAGAGAGACAGGAGAAGTGAACTGAAATGTAAAGCTCTCTTGTGATTGGCTGTAGTATTGTCTTCAGCTCTGCCTATTTTCAGGTGGTTTTCTGTTCCTTTTGCATTTCATGGTAACTCCCTCAGTACTTCTCAGGCGTCAGAGCTAAATGAGCATCCTGGAGAACAGCGTTTTGTTTACCCTTGCAGAAGTTTGTTTGATTGAAATGATGGACATCGTCAGCTAGCTGGGAAACGGTGTCTCAGTCAGTCAGGACTCAAAGCTCTGGAAGCTTTTTGCCACATTACATGTTGATTAATATATCTGTCTATACACTGTGAATTAGCCAGTGTTTTATCTTAAATTGCACTCACTGACATGGGCATGCGAGAGGCGGAGCCAGTGTGGCCACGCCCATTTTACCCCAAAACATGGGAGTGAATGGCCGCATGTTGTCCAGTCATATATACAGTTAGTGGCTATTTTTTTCTGTTCAAATAACTTTTCTATTTTAAAATTCATCAATTATGTCATTGTTTTGAATCTTTCCATCTTCTAAATCAGTTACAAGAGCAAAATTAACACATCCAAAATCTTTCGGATATTGACTTTTTTTGACATTAATGAGAATAATAATTTATGTAGCATTAAATAATTAATTGTATTTGTTATTTTTTTAAATATGTTGTACTTTAAGACAATGACCTTTAAAAAAATGCAGCAATAGAGGCGTGTGTTAATGGAAATGGAAATGTACTGAAGTTAGGTCAACATCAAGGATGGGATTGAGAGAGAGAGAGAGATGTGAACTGTTTCCATGAGAACAATCCTTTTTGATGGTGGATATACAGTAAGAATATGGATTTTTAAGGAAAGCAGCTTCTCCACATTTTTATGAATCCATAAACACAAAGTTAGAATTCATTTTAATATTTTCTTTATTGTGTTTTTGTTCATTCACATTTCATCATTTACATTTTCTGTAAAAGGAATTTGACATTACATTTCTCCAGCTTGCTACAGATACAGGCAAGGTACAGATAGGTGGCAAATAAAACTAAAACCTGCCTTGCATGCTCATTCTCTCTCTCTCTCTCTCTCTCTCTCTCTCTCTCTCTCTCTCTTTCGCTTTACCTGCACACACATTTACTCACCTACTACTGACACTAGGCTGTTTGCATGCCATTCTAATAAAAAGAAAAAGAGCAAAAAAAAAAATTAAAGTATTCAATACATAATTTATAATCATTTATTTTTTGAAAACCAATTTCATTTCATTCATTATGTACTAATGAAAAGATGAAGCATTGATAGGCAAATATGCAAGATGTCAGATGTTATTTGTGTTAGTATTTAGTTATATAATTAGTTCTTGTAGTAGTTAAGTTATTATTATTATTATTATTATTATTATTATTACCCATCCATCCATCCATCCATCTTCTACTGCTTATCCGTGGCCGGGTCACGGGGCCAGCAGTCTAAGCACAGCCACCCAGACTTCCCTCTTCCCAGTCACTTCCTCCAGCTCTTCCGGGGGAATACCGAGGCATTCCCAGGCCAGCCGAGAGACAAAGTCCCTCCAGCTTGTTCTAGGTCAGGGGTCGGCAAACCACGGCTCTGGAGCCGCAAGTGGCTCTTTCATCCCTCTGCTGTGGCTCCCTGTAGATTTGGAAAATAAAATTTTTATTTAAATTTATTTTATTTTAGTTAGTTAGTTAGTTTAAAAAAAAGTAATTCTAAATTCTAAGATTATGATGCTCTTGTAACATTAAAATAAACCGTGCTTAATTTTTTTGTCGCTCAAAATATGCGCCATAACTGCTGACTTGTGAAATCCGACACAGAAGCAGACTCATTTTTGGTTTGCTGCAGCCGGCAAGTTAAAATTTTGATGTCACGCTTGCCTGTCTTCGAAACTTGAGAGCCGAAGAGGACTCAATTAGACATTGAACATTTTTTTTTAAAGTAACCTTCGACCCAGCGTCTTTTTACTTAAGGTTAGTTCAAACTGTTCAAAATATTTTTGTTTGCCTGCAGAAATAAAATTTCGTTTACTCGGTAGCAGTTCATTGATTTCATAAATGACACACAAACCGTCACAGATCCTGTAAATTTCCTTATTAGATCTGGTTCTGAAAAATAGACATGTGAACATGATGTATATTAGATCATCACAAACAAAAGCTGTAGTGTGAATAGCAGGTTAGTGCACTAGATAATGCAGAATCTCACAGCTCAATGGCTTCATCCTAAGCTCACGTTGTTTATATTGAACATTTTTGCTGAATGTTTTTACAGATTTCGGTCAGGTTCTGTCACCTTTTCATCAACAAATCATCAAGTATTTCAGGCTTATGAAATGTAACGGCATTCATTGTGTACGTTTCAAGAAATCTCACGCTTGAAGACACTGAATTAGAATTTCTAGTTTTATTGTATCAAGGCAATCAGCAAATCATTGTCGTTGTCCCCCCCAGATATACAGAAACCTTTAAGTTCAAGTGTGTTAATGCAGTAACATGCTATTGAAAGATTTGGTGTCACATCCAGGAATCACATCAACAAGAAAGGTGAGTGACAGCAAGAAAAACTCTTATGTTTATTTGGTGAAAACCTGTACTGTCCTGCTGAGGCACGTTGTGCGTTAAGGGTTGGGTCGAATCTCAGCGTAGTTCTTGACCACCTGTGAGAAACGCACCACTTTCATGAAACTGGGTTTCCCTTTTTTGTCATCCCACAGGTATTCAGGTGAGAGCAACTTGGTGGGTTTGTTGTACAGGAAGTACTTGTTCAGGTGAGACTCTTCCTGCCAAACCGCTTCGATCTTATTGGCTCGGTCTACATCCAGCTGCATGCGGCACGTCTTCACCAGTTTGAGCACTTTTTCGGGGCGTCCTCCGATCACGGCCCCACCGTAGTAGTAGTCTCCTTCGTCTAAAGGGATGTAAGCCTGAGATTCGGGACGCCGCTCGTACGTGAACCGTTCCCGAGAACTTCCAAAAAACCAGGCATGCAGCACGCCGACAAGGTCACCCAGAGACTCCGCCCCCCAGTGAGCATAGAATTTGGAGTCTACGTCGAGGCTGAAAATGTAGTCTGTCTTGTTGATGAGTTCGTATTGGATGAGATTCTCAATCCTCTCCATCCTGCGTAGCGAGATTTCCTGCCAGCGGTTCATGCTTGCTGTTTTTATCACTTTCAGCTGACGCCCCTCACCCAGTGTTACCGCGGGAACTTCATCCGGGAGATCTGTAAAGATGTAATAATGCACTCGGTAGCCCACCATGAAGTGCTGCTCCGCAGACTCTAGGAGGTCCTTCAGGAAACGCACATACCTGCAGGACATGATACAGTTTATATATAAACTACTGTAAAAGGGATTTGACATTACATTTCTCCAGCTTGCGACAGATTCAACCTCAGTCAACACTCACAGCGTGGGACCCACAATGCCTTGTACTTGGCATGACTTACTTGCCCAGAGCGAAGACGGTGGTTGCCACGGTGATATTCTGTTGTTTGTAGATGGCGTCAATCACTGTCAGGTCAAATGTATCCTCCCAAACAATCGGAGCTAACCACGGGGATGTTGTGGCAACATCTGGCCGACTGACCACACACACACACACACACACAGACACACACACACACACACACACACACACACACAAACTTAAGCTTTTGTCTGGCAAGGTACAGATAGGTGTCAAATAAAACTAAAACCTGCCTCACTTGCTCACTCAAGTTCTCTCTCTCTCTCTCTTTCTCTCTCTCTTTCTCTCTCTCTCTCTTTTGCTTTACACGCACACATTTACTTACCTACTACTGACACTGGGCTGTTTGTATCCCGTTCTAATCAAAAGAAAAACAGCACAAAATAAAGGTATTGAATATATAATATATAATCATTTATTTTTTGAAAACCAATTTCATTTCATTCATTTACTAAAGAAAAGATGAAGCATTGATAGGCAAATTAGCAAGATGTCAGATGTTATTTGTGTTAGTATTTAGTTATATAATTAGTTCTTGTAGTAGTTCAGTTATTATTATTATTATTATTATTATTATTATTATTATTATTATTATTATTAAAGTGTTTTTCAGTCTCTGGGTCACCACTGCGAGACAGGTCACTCCAGGACCATGGCACTGCTCTGCACAATGGAGTTCCCAGAAGAGTGTCTTGTTTATTGATATGGGTAAATGTGGTGGTGTAACACCATCCCTGGTGAACTGTTTGGTTATGTTCTATAATCCTGTTTTATAACCCCCGATGGTTAGTGTTGTCCGGGGTGAGAAGGTGCTACCAGTCAAGATGGCATTTTATAAGACCATAAATTTCAGCGAGCAAAGTTCTTAATACACGCCATACACGCACACAACGGTGGTTACTGTATCCCTGGAAATTATTTGCCGATTCATATTTTCTGACAAATTTGGAAAGTCTTCAGGACAGAACAGTTTCTCTGTTACTGAAACTGTTTTGTTTGTATTATTAATTACTTACTAATTAAGGTAGTTATCTATCAAGCAGGATCAGGAGCTGACTTGTTTGGCAGACATAAAACTTTAACATAAAAGCAAACGTTGTGGTTGAATAAAAGAAAAGAATACGTTCTGTACGACTGAGAAAGCGTGAGGGGTGTGTGTGTGTGTGTGTGTGTGTGTGTGTGTGTGTGTGTGTGTGTGTGTGTGTGTGTGTGTGTGTGTGTGTGTGTGTGTGTCCTCACCCTGTAGGAAAGAGTAAGTCCATCTGAACATGATGTTTTTCGTCACTACAGGAACAACAGGTAAATATTAATTGCATATACAGTACAGATAAATGATTAATAGTAACACAATTGTGTGTGTACTCACACAGTCGGTCTGCACTCCAACGCATCACTGAAAACACAAAACACACATCATCTGTGGTTATCAAACATTTACTAGAATATTAATTTGCTCATCTTCAGCAAGTGCTTTCATCCAGGTGTCATCCCCAGGATCACTGGGTGAGGTGAGAATACTGTACCTGACCCTCGCAGGGCAAATTACACACACTCATTTACAGCTAGGGGGTCAGAGTAGGGGCAGATTATAACAGCCAAGCTTACCTAAACCAGGAGGAAGTGTAGCTGAAGTAACTGACCCTGAAGAGTAACACACACACACACACACACACACACACACACACATTTTGAACCAAAATATTTGTCTAGTTGTGCATGTGACTATTTATACAGCAAAAATATAATTTATTCGGCAACGATCCAAAAATATGGGAAAATAAAAGCTGAAATAAAATCACTAGCAAATTAACTAGAGTTTAGCGTGAGATTATGACGAAATACCTGTTTGTTACTAAACTGTCTTTAAAAACACCAACATAGCTGTAAACATTTCCAAAAGTTCTCAGAAGTTTTCTGGAGATTTGACCCAAAACTTTTTGCCCAGATGAGTCTGCTGTCACTGCAAATACAAAAAACCCTCATGCAAACTTCTGTATTTAAATGTTTTCTGTATTTGCTTCCCATTGACCCTGTCGCTCATCAAGCAAATGGAGAGTTTCTGTGTGACACTTATAAGAAAGTCAGCATGTATTCTACAGGTATAAACATTTAAAAAAAACTGGTGTGTCATTTTGGTTCTCAGGGTTTAATGTAGTTACGCATCAAAATATCAAAATTCTTCTCTGTTCTGGTTCCTAAGTGGAGAAAAGAACTTCCTCTAGATACAGTATCAGAACCTCTTAGCTGTTGACTGACTTCAAACCATCGGCGAAGATCTACTTCGTTCTAAATACTTCAACTTGCACTTGTTTAATTAAAAAACAAAATGTTTGTCTGTTTGCACTATATTTAGATTTAAATCTGTTCATGAAAAACAAACAAACAAATAAATAATAATAATAATAATAATAATAATAATAATAATAATAATAATAATAATAATAATAAATACATACATACATACATACATACATAAATAATGACATACCCAAGGAGTAAAGCGATGATAAAAGAAAATAACAGAAATAAATTCTGTCTTGTGTGCATTGTAATGTTCTTCGAGTGAGTTCTCCTCAAGATATCTCAGTCTGTATTTTGATCTGTGTGTGTGTTTGTGTGTGTGTGTGTGTGTGTGTGTGTGTGTGTGTGTGTGTGTGTGTGTGTGTGTGTGTGTGTGTGTGTGTGTGTGTGTGTATGAGTGTGTGGGTGTGTGTGTGAGTGTGTGTGAGTGAGTGAGTGAGTGAGTGAGGTGAGTGAGTGAGGCTCGAACGTAAATAGAGTGGTGCGAGAGTTTGTTTGGGTGTGAGAGAGAGAAAGAGAGAGAGACAGGAGAAGAGAACTGAAATGTAAAGCGCTCTTGTGATTGGCTGTAGTATTGTCTTCAGCTCTGCCCATTTTCAGGTGGTTTTCCGTATCTTTTGCATTTCATGGTAACTCCCTCAGTACTTCTCAGGCGTCAGAGCTAGATGAGCATCTTGGAGAGCAGCGTTTTTTTTTCCCTTGCAGAAGTTTGTTTGATTGAAAACATGGGATTGAATGGCCGCATGTTGTCCAGTCATATATACAGTTAGTGGCTATTTTTTCTGTTCAAATATTTTTTCTATTTTAAAATTCAACAATTATGTCATTGTTTTGAATTTTTCCATTTTCTAAATCAGTGTGTTACAAGAGCAAAATTAACACATCCAAAATCTTTAGTAATTTATGTAGCATTAAATGTTAATTAGTTGTGTGTGTTTTTAAAAATATGTTGTACTTTACGACAATGACCTTTAAAAAATGCAGCAATAGAGGCGTGTGTTAATGGAAATGGAAATGTACTGAAGTTAGGTCAACATCAAGGATGGGATTGAGAGAGAGAGAGATGTGAACTGTTTCCATGAGAACAATCCTTTTTGATGGTGGATATACAGTAAGAATATGGATTTTTAAGGAAAGCAGCTTCTCCACATTTTTGTGAATGCATAGACATGAAGTTAGAAATTCTTTAAATATTTTCTTTATTGTGTTTGTGTTCATTCACATTTCATCATAAATTCGATATGCAATATATGCAAGCATCTCCTGCATGTCCTTGCTTTAAGAACCTTGATAAGATTCTTTGATCTAGAGACTTTAGTTCAAATCTTTAGTACCTGAATGTGGGACAAACCTGTACTGCCCTGCTGAGGCACGTTGTGCGTTAAGGGTTGGGTCGAATCTCAGCGTAGTTCTTGACCACCTGTGAGAAACGCACCACTTTCATGAAGCCGGGTTTCCCTTTTTTGTCATCCCACAGGTATTCAGGTGAGAGCAACTTAGTGGGTTTTTGTATAGGAAGTACTTGTTCAGGTGAGACTCTTCCTGCCAAACTGCTTCGATCTTATTGGCTCGGTCTACATCCAGCTGTTTGAGCACTTTTTCGGGGCGTCCTCAGATCACAGCCCCTCCGTAGTAGTAGTCTCCTTTGTCTAAAGAGATGTAAGCCTGAGATTCGGGACGCCGCTCGTATGTGAACTGTTCCCGAGAACTTCCAAAAAACCAGGTATGCAGCACGCCGACAAGGTCCCCCAGAGACTCCGCCCCCCAGTGAGCATAGAATTTGTAAAGATAAACAGCACAAGGGAGATCTGTAAAGATGTAATAATGCACTCGGTAGCCCACCATGAAGTGCTGCTCCACAAACTCTAGGAAGTTCTTCAAGAAACACACATACCTGCAGGACATGATACAGTTTGTTTATCATAAAACATTCTGTCTGAGGTAATGTTTACATTCTGTCTGAGGTAATGTTTACATTATGTCTGAAGTAATGTTTACATTCTGTCTGAAGTAATGTTTACATTCTGTCTGAGGTCATTTTTACATTCTGTCTGAGGTAATGTTTACATTCTGTCTGAGGTCATTTTTACATTCTGTCTGAGGTCATTTTTACATTCTGTCTGAGGTCATTTTTACATTCTGTCTGAGGTCATTTTTACATTCTGTCTGAGGTAATGTTTACATTCTGTCTGAGGTAATTTTTACATTCTGTCTGAGGTAATGTTCACATTCTGTCTGAGGTAATGTTTACATTCTGTCTGAGATAATGTTCACATTCTGTCTGAGGTAATGTTCACATTCTGTCTGAGATAATGTTTACATTCTGTCTGAGGTAATGTTTACATCTGTCTGAGGTAATGTTTACATTCTGTCTGAGGTAATTTTTACATTCTGTCTGAGGTAATGTTCACATTCTGTCTGAGGTAATGTGCACATTCTGTCTGAGGTAATGTTCACATTCTGTCTGAGGTAATGTTTACATTCTGTCTGAGGTAATGTTTACATTCTGTCTGAGGTAATTTTTACATTCTGTCTGAGGTAATGTTCACATTCTGTCTGAGGTAATGTTCACATTCTGTCTGAGGTAATGTTCACATTCTGTCTGAGGTAATTTTTACATTCTGTCTGAGGTAATGTTTACATTCTGTCTGAGGTCATTTTTACATTCTGTCTGAGGTAATGTTTACATTCTGTCTGAGGTAATGTTCACATTCTGTCTGAGGTAATTTTTACATTCTGTCTGAGGTAATGTTCACATTCTGTCTGAGGTCATTTTTACATTCTGTCTGAGGTAATGTTTACATTCTGTCTGAGGTAATGTTTACATTCTGTCTGAGGTAATGTTTACATTCTGTCTGAGGTAATGTTCACATTCTGTCTGAGGTAATTTTTACATTCTGTCTGAGGTAATGTTCACATTCTGTCTGAGGTCATTTTTACATTCTGTCTGAGGTAATGTTTACATTCTGTCTGAGGTCATTTTTACATTCTGTCTGAGGTGCTGGTGGACTTGCCCATTATTTGTGGTCAGGATTTAAATTGCTAACAGAACATTAATGTTAAAAAAAAAGACTTTTTTGGCCTCAGTTTGTATTAATACTGCAGCTGTCAGATTTCTGTCCATCTGACAAATGACAAAAGGAAAATGAATTTCGGAGGAAGATCCTACTTTCCTTCTTTCTACATACAGACAGACAGCTATGTCTGAATAGTGTAGCTGTGGTTGACAGGGTAGAAACATGATGTCCTTCCCACCGAGCAATCATGGCCAATTTTGCTGTCTTTTTTTTTAGAATTTCCAGATGTCTCCACATAGGAGCCCCGAGGTGCCAAATCATTAGCATCATCATTAGACAGACACTGTCTATCATGTTTGAAATTATTACCATATTATCACACAACATTGTCAAAACCTACTTCCCCAGAGCGAAGAAGGTGGCTGCCACGGTGATGTTCTGTGGTTTGTAGATGTTGTCAATCACTGTCAAATAAAACGTGTCCTCCCACACGATCGGAGCTAACCCCTGGCTTGTCGTGGCAATATCTGGTCGACTGACACACACACACACACACACACACACACACACACACACACACACACACTGTTTATCTTTCACTTAATCTACAGTATTTTGGCAGGCATTTATACAGGTGACAAATTAAAAGGAATTTGTAATGTGAACAAAATTCACTCACCTGCTACTCAGACTAGGCTGCTTGCATGCAATCCTAAAATAAATTAGTAATGTTATCATAAAATTTCAGCAAAAACAATAAAATATTATTATTAGTAGTAGTAGTAGTAGTAGTAGTAGTAGTAGTAGTAGTAGTAGTAGTATAATATAATAATAATTTATTGTTTTCTGCTGAAGTTTCCAATAAGGAGGCGTTTGTGTGTCGTGTGGAAAGAAGTCTAAAGTGTCAGCGCTTTGAATCACAGCTTGAGGACAGAGCTTTGTGATTTAGATTGGATTAGATTCAACTTTATTGTCATTACACATGTACAAGTTCAAAGCAATGTGTGTGTACTATGAACATAATATACAGATGGCTATAGTTATAACTGAAATTTACAGAAGGATGTAAAAAAATATATGGCTATTGCTATAAACAATAATTTACAGATGTGTGTATGTACTATGAATATAATATAATATAATATATTATTCTGTATAACATGGCAAGCTGCAGTTTTGTTTTATTAACTTCAACATTTATTAACTTCAACGTAAGATAAAGGAGAACAAGACCTGACTTCATGTTGTTGGCTTGTACAAAGGATTAGGTGACAGATTAATAAAAGAACATAGGGGACAAAAGCCTGTGAGTTATTGTAAAATACATTTATTTCAGGTTAGTAGGTTTGCTTCATCACATCACGTTGATTAGTTTTCTATTAAAGCGTGTCTCGTCATGTTTGATTCCTCACTGAATTGCAATGAGATAATTTCCCATTTTTTACTATTTTGCTGTTAACAATAGAAATTCACTGAAATCAGGGTGTAGATTTAGCTTCCAAATGAGCAAGTCTGAAGTGACAGTAGGGAAGAAACACTGAGACAGCTTTAAAAGAAATCAGTCCAAAAACAAAAAGCATACTCTTTTCTTTGTGTGCGTCAGCACATAGTGAGATTCTAATTTATTCCAGCATGCAGGTGAAGGAGAGGCAACAGGACTGAAGCTATTCAAAAGGATGCAAAAAAAACACAGGACAGGTAGAAGGAAGTGAAAGCAAAAGATCATCGACCACATCAGAAGAGCATCCAGCATCTGAGCAGAAGACCAGCAGCACATGTTCGGTTCAGTGAGAGAGAATGTGTGTGTGTGTGTGTGTGTGTGTGTGTGTGTGTGTGTGTGTGTGTGTGTGTGTGTGTGTGTGTGTGTGTGTGTGTGTGTGTGTTTGTGTGTGTGTGTGTGTGTGTGTGTGTGTGTGTGTGTGTGTGTGTGTGTGTGTGTGTGTGTGTGTGAGTGTGTGTGAGTACATTCACCCTGCTGGAAAGATTAAGTCCGTATTAACAAGCCTTTTTACTTCCCTGGAAGATGATCAGATAGAGATTTATTATATAAATATAAATCAGTGACAATGAACACAGACAGACTTTTACAGTAAATTATATTCCTCCAATAAAGACCCAGATCAGAAAGACATTGACTCATTCCTCAACAATATCAGCCTACCTCAACTCAGTAAACATCAAATAAATACTCTTGAATCTCCCTTATCAGAATATGAACTTTTTAATGCCCTCAAACTCAAGCCAAACAACAAAGCACCAGGCCCCGATGGATTCCCTGCTGAGTTCTACAAACACTTTTGGTCCATTTTATCACCACTTTTTATCCGTATGATTACTGAATCAAAACAAAAATCAAAACTCCCTGATACTATAAACACCGCCACAATTTCACTCCTTCTTAAACCAAATAAAGACCCAACATTACCATCAAGTTATCACCCGATTTCCCTAATTAATGTAGACATTAAAATCATCGCTAAAGCACTAGCTCATAGAATAGAAAAAGTCACACCATCTATAATCCATTCAGATCAAACCGGTTTCATCAAAGGTAGACTTTCATACAACAACACACGCAGAATTTTTAACTTGATGCATTATTCATCAACTCAAAAAACCAAAACCATCATAGTTACTCTCAGTGCAGAAAAAGCTTTTGAGCGGGTCAATTGGAAATTCCTGTTTTCCACATTAGAGAGGTTTGGTTTTGGGAGTCATTCATTAATTGGATCAAAATTCTGTATACATCACCTTTAGCCACTGTCATCACCAGTGGACTAACATCACATATCTTCATGCTGCAACGGGGGACTAGGCAAGGATGCCCACTCTCCCCTTCATTATTTACCATTTTCATTGAACCATTAGCAGCAGCTATCTGTCAAAACAGCTACA
Organism: Tachysurus fulvidraco; assembly: GCF_022655615.1. Classification (NCBI taxonomy): domain Eukaryota; kingdom Metazoa; phylum Chordata; class Actinopteri; order Siluriformes; family Bagridae; genus Tachysurus; species Tachysurus fulvidraco. The sequence goes on from NC_062543.1 coordinate 15,893,177, forward strand.
TTAAAGGAATTCAAACACTTAACATGCACCACAAAATTAGTCTTTACGCTGATGATATATTACTATATTTACAAGACCCCTCATCATCATTACAAGAAGCGATTAAACTCATTGATTCATTCTCAAATATCTCTGAATACTCCATCAACTGGAGTAAATCAGCCATACTTTCATTACATTCTAACATTCTGGGATGTGACATCCCAGACATCACCTATTCCTTTGTGCACTAACTATATCACATACTTGGGCATTAATGTTTCCCCCAGGCTGTCAGAGCTGTTTGGACTCAATTTTACTCCATTACTTAAAACAATAAATGATGACCTTCACCGCTGGATGAATTTACCACTATCCATTATGGGCAGAATATCAGTAATTAAAATGACTATACTCCCTAAATTAAACTATTTATTTACAATGACTCCAGCACTACCCACCCTCACCTGGTTTAAATCATTCATCACTAAATTCTATTGGAAAAATAAGACTCCAAGAATTAAATTGACTACACTACAGAAACCAAAAACACAAGGAGGACTGGAAGCACCACATTTCTACCACTACTTTTTGGCCAATCAGCTCCAAAACATATACAAATGGATTCATCTTAACCCATCAGAAAGAACATGGCTAGATGTTGAACAGTCAATTTGTAAAGAGATTAACATTTCAGAATTACCTTTCTATAGTCAGGCAATCAAAAAGCACCACTGTTTTAAATCACCAACAATAGCCACAGCCTGGTGGAAATTTCATCAAATCACAAACACCCCTCTTGCATCATCTAAATACACCCCGATCTGGAAAAAAACAAAATTTATAGTAAATAAGAAGCCACTCAACTTACACACATGGGTAGATAAGGGCATCACACCACTTCAACACATCCTCCTTAATAATAACTTGGCACCATTTTCCCACTTGGTCCAGAAATACGGCATTGGGAGTAATTGTTTTTTGGAATATTTACAAATCAAATCATCCATTCAATCAAAAATTGACACTCAGAGAATTAATCTAGACCTTTCACCTCCAATTTCAGAACTAATTAATATAACCTCACCCCAAAAAACACCCCAGATACATATTTACACGCTATTTGGCAATGCAATGCGGTTAAAACATTCTGGGGAAACGTTATCGACTCACTATCCAACCTTATGCGTTGTCACATCCCGCTGTCTCCCTCCCTCTGTATATTAGGTGACATATCCATAATCAATTTAAACAGTACAGACAGTCAATTACTCCTAGTGGCTCTAACTATCGCCAAGAAAACTATCCTCATGAACAGGAAATCGGGGAACGCAATACACATTACAACTTGGAAAAATTTACTAATAGAGTACATCTCCATGGAAAACTTGTCTACCTCCACTCAAAATAATACATCAGAATTACACCCGTCTTGGTTATCTCTCTTTAACTTCAAACAGTCATGAATCCACTGACCTTCTTTGTCTGAAGCCATCCTCAATGATACACCATCAATAATCACATCAATAATTACACATGATTGGGAGGAGGGAGGGTCAGGAAGAGGCAGCAATACAGACTAATAAATATAAATGAAATACTTATTATATTTAAAACTCTCTCTCTCTCTCTCTCTCTCTCTCTCTCTCTCTTTCTCTCTTTCCCTTTTTCGCTGCTTCTGGACCCTGGTTGGCTGTGGCATACTAGTCCCTGCCATGTGCAGTTTTGATTAGTCATGGGTGGGTGTGATGTGGGGCCGGGGCTTGTCTCCGGCTGGCCCAGCACTTGTCCCGCTGTTTTAATGCATCACATATTAGATGAGGTGCACACACATTCATTTGGAGCATAATAATATTAAAAAAAAATAATAAAAATACATAGGATAAGTGTGTCGTGTGTACATACATAGGGTAAGTGTGGCGCGGGCGTGTTGGCCTGGGCCTTGCACTGGGCTGGTTCCATGCTACACGCCATGCTTTTGTAATGCATTATACACTAGTTGACAAACATATCATGAGTATAACAATGAAAGCAGCCATATTTATTTCACAAAAAAAAAAACGTATACACACACAAACAGGGTAAGCATGGCATGTGCGGGACGGCTGGGGATGGGTATGGATTTTGGGACCATGGATCCCACAGCACTTCACCTTGATAGCCCGTTGTAATATGACGCCGGCGTTGGTCTATGCTATGCCATGGCCATGAGGGTTATCAGCGGCAGCTTTATAATACCTTATCATTAATAGTTGTATCAATATTACCGTTATTATTATTATTATTATTATTATTATTATTATTATTATTATTATTATTATTGCTATTATAAGTACTACTATTATCATTACTATTAATGGCTGTAGAAGCATTATTATTGCTATTACTACTACTAGTTCTATTGGTCCTCTTTCTGATCTTTTAACCTCCCCTTCATTCTGGATGAAATGAGTATATTTGTAAATACTATAATTATAAATATGTATCATTACTACTACTGCTAATACTATTATTACTATTTCTTATTAATTGGATTTTTCTATATTATTATTATTATTATTGCTGTTGATATTGTCACCTTCCTCATACCCAATTTTACATTTACATTTTGTCTTGTGTGATACTATTACTGTCTTCATCGTTATTATTGCCATTAGAATTATAATTATTAATATATTTTCCTCTTTGATTTATGTATGTGTATATACATGTATGTATACACACACACACACACACACACACACACACACACACACACACACGTTTTGTTTTGTTGGTCTTTGTATTTGCATTTTTGCATCTAATTTAAATAAATAAATAAATAAATAAATAAATAAATAAATAAATAAATAAATAAATAAATAAATAAATAAAATAAAAAAACACAGACAGATGAATAATATTGGAGTTAACTGAAGGCAAATTGCAAATTCATAGCTATATATTCACCAGCAAGCCTATTACATGCCATTCAATGGTACTGAACAAATCATTTCACTGCATTGTTACTGTACTTCTGGGTTTGTTCTGTGCCTGACATTTACTTTCACCTAAAACCCCAAAGATGGTTCGAAAATGTCACCTGTTATGTTCTTACATTAGGTTTGTGTATAATAACCAAAGTACATGTAAAACTCGCAGACTCATAATCCTGCAAAACAAATATTTGCAAATGAGTCGAGCCACAGGTGCTGAGACAATTAGTTTTTTTGTCCACAAGAGATATATCTGAACTTTTTGTTTTAAATCTTTCATCAGTCTCTTCTCTGCTATTCAGAATTACAGGACTGATTTTTTTTTTCATGAATCTTCATTAATAATCAGATCTTTATTCATTCTTATCATAGAAGAGACTTTCTGTTACAGTTGAGTAGCTCTGACACGTCCTGGACAAAACACGATGCTCAATCGGGTGGGGGCGGGGGTTGGTGGGGGGGGGTGATCGGAGGTGTCTGCACCATATAGAATTTTAGTGATAAAGGTGTTTGTGTGTGTTTGTGTGTTTGTGTACTCACATAGTCGCTTTGCACTTCAATACATCACTAAAAACACACAACATAACACGGACCGTCACACACTTGAAATTCATTTGCATGCCTTAAGTAATCACCTTATCCAGCTAAAGAGGAATGTCTTTACATTCATACACACATTCACACCTGGGGCAGTGTGGCAGATGAAGGTATCATAAGTTAATGAACACATGAGATTCTGCTACCATAATCCCACAGTATAACCAACAAAACGCATGCAAATACAATTAAACAGCACTGACTTTACAGTACAATTCATTAATTCTGACTTTTATAAAACAATTAAATTAAATTAGTACTGACTTTATGGTCAAAAAATACTGACGTTTAGGTACAATTAAATAGTACTGAATTTACCATACAAGTAAATAGTACTGACTTTAAGGTACAATTGAATAGTACTGACTTTCCCGTTTAATATAGCTTTAGGGTACAGCTAAAGAGTACTAAATGTAGGTGTGTATTTATTTCTTACCTGAACCAAGTGGATGTGTAGCTGAAGTAAACTGACCTGTAAAGAAAACACACACACACACACACACACACACACACACACACACACACACACACACACACACACACACACACACACACACAGAGTTTGAACTATTACATCTGCATTCTTACTGCATCCCTTGCCAGCAGTTCAAAATGATCCTTGTAGTGTGTGAATCACGAACGTTTTTAGACTGTAGTAAAAACCAACAATAAATACAAACGAAACAATAGAATCAAGCTTACTGAGAGTCTGAGAATCAACTGCTAAGGAATAATCAGATCCAGTGCAGTGAAATCAGAGAACTCAAGGAACACATGAGTATTCAAGGAAAATCACTGCACTACTTTCCTGCTCTGAGCAGCAGCTAAAACTAATCTCACCCCATTCAATCTCACCCGTTTCTTTTTACAAGCACAATGTCATTAACAAACTGTCTAATAAAAGGGAATTATGGGATTTTTTTTTTCATTTTCATGGAGAAGAAAGAGATTGTGATTAAAGGCTGAGAGAAACGTTGATCTTTTTTTGTTTCTTTAAATCTATAAATATCTGCTCAGCCAATCATGAGGATGTCATTTACTTCGCCAATGTTCCAGGGGCTCCCCCCCCCCATCCCCCATTTCCTTGTCTTCTTGTTTGTCTTTTAATGCTTGATTGTGCTCTGGTCAATGTCCGTGGTGTTCCACCCTCTGCTCCCCTGCCAGGTCGCATCAGTCGGCTCACCTGCTTCTCATCATTACTCGTCTCCGGATCTGCCTGGTTTTTGCTCTGTGCTTTGTTTTCTGCGTATTTGGTCTGTCATATAATCCTGTCCAGTTTTGACCTCTATCATCTCAGTGACGTGGTCATTGGTGGTTAATGAATATTTCAGATATTCTCCTCTGATCTCTCATCAGCGAACTCCCTACAATAACTGATACCACTGGGTGGTTGTTTTCCACGCTGCCCTGAGTAAACTCTAGGGTGAAAATCCCAGAAGATCAGCAGTTTTGGAAACACTCCATCCAAATACTTCAGGGTATCTGACACCACCTGCTACGGCACAGTTAAAGTCACAAAGATCACATTTTTCTTCATTCTCACGTTTGACATAAACAGTAACTGATGCTTTTGACTCAAACTATTTATTGTTTTGACAACAAGCTGCTGACTTCTGATTGGCTGATCGAATAACATGATGTACAAGGCTTCCTGATCTTCTGTGTGTCTCGGTCCGGTGGGGTTGTAAACAAAAGAAAGCCTGTCAGTCATTTTTCTGCATTTATCATGTTTTTTCTTTGTGCTTCTGAACAAGCCTCAGTAAAACGATTCGTTTAACCTTTAAGTTGTTTACTTGTTTCGTTTTGTTTTGTTTTGTTTTTTTCTTTCCGGCTAATTTGCATCCTGTCTAGTCAGGAGGTTTAAACCACTGAGCATGTCCTGTTTAATGCAGGAAACAAAAACTACTTTGTTTTAACCCCAGTAGAAAATATCTGGCTTTAAATGATCTGCTTTTGGTTTATTTCATCAGCACTTTTAAAGAGCAATAAAACGAGATGAACAGAGCAGTACAGAGATTTTTTTGTTAGCCGTTAGCCGTTGGCTGAGTCATAAAAATCTGCACTTTTTTTTTATTGTGATCTCTAACAGATAAGAAGCTGATACACACAGCGGTAGCTAATAAAGAACTCTACTTGTTTTTCATTACCTACTCTGTTAAATCTGTTAACTGCCTGAAGATAAACTTACAATGCTCAGTAATAATAATAATAATAATAATAATAATAATAATAATAATAATAGACATACCCAAGAAGTAAACAAGTGAAAATGAGAGAAAACAGAAAAACATTCTGTCCGATCCTCATTGTGATGTGTCTCCTGTCCTCCGCTTTTGCGTATATACATATATATAAATGTGTGTGTGTGTGTGTGTGTGTGTGTGTGTGTGTGTGTGTGTGTGTGTGTGTGTGTGTGAGAGGGGGGGGGGCATGGCTACATGGATGATGCAGGTTGGTAGATCACTGAAGCCCCATTCACATCCCTCACATCTCTTTAGTCTTAAACCACAATCCTCAGAGCTTTTGAAATTCTGCCCTGTGATTGGTCAGAAGGTGTCGAATCACTTTCCATAACAATAACTCAACCTGACAGATTCAGATTTATACAGAGAGAAATCAAAACATTTTAAGCTGAATGCAAAGTGGGCATGGTCACTAAGTGTGTGTGTGTGTGTGTGTGTGTGTGTGTGTGTGTGTGTGTGTGTGTGTGTGTGTGTGTGTGTGTGTGTGTGTGTGTGTGTGTGTGTGTGTGTGTGTGTGGCTAGAACTCCTGATTGTCCTCACTTCTTGTTTCCAGTCTTTTACTTTTGTTTTACTCTCTCTCTCTCTCTCTCTCTCTCTCTCTCTCTCTCTCTCCCTCACTCCCTCTCTCCTTTCTCTCCCCCTCTCTCTCTCTCTCGCTCACTCCCTCTATCTCCCTCCCTCTCTCTCTCTCTCTCTCTCTCTCTCTGTGTTTCTCTGTCTCTCTCTCTCTCTCTCTCTCTCTCTCTCTCTCTCTCTCTCTCTCTCTCTCTCTCTCTCTCTCTCTCTCTCTCTCTCCTCAATGTACAAGCATTGACCCTCTGGATTTGTGTTACTTTGGATGGAAAATCAGTCGGACACCACTCTTGTAAGGAGTGAGGGGAACTTTCTTCTCTTTATATAATGTGGTAACAGCCACTCTGGAGTCAACCTTATAACCCCTGAAAAAGGAAAAGAGATCACTGTATGATCCTCTGACACGTTAAAGCTCTGACTAGCAACACTGAGCATCCCTATGGTCAGTTGGTCTGTCAGTTGTTCAGTCGGTCAGTTGTTCATTCAGAAGGCCTACCTCAGTGTAATGGTAACCGAGACCATTGCAGTCATACAGGATTCTGTCTGTACACTTTCATTACACATTTAGTACTTTATAGTGGCTGAAAATGATAAATGCATTGAGCAAATGATTGGGAAGCCATAGCCTTTTATTTTTATTAGGAAGCCCCTAAACATGTGTTGTCTCACACACACACACACACACACACACACACACACACACACACACACACACACACACACACACACACACTCTCTCTCACACACACACACACACACACACACACACACACACACTCACACACACATACCGGTTTCTTGGAATATAAATATATCTTTTTATTTGTAAAAGCCTGACACGCTTCATGGTTAACATGTTATATCAGCTGAGGCAATCTTGAAGAAAAGCTTTGATGCAGTCTGAAGGAATGAGGAAAAGCCACACAACCCCCTGAAACACCGAGCCTAGATTCTTTACACTTCACAGGGTTTATTTCTCAATAAATATTTTATTTTTTCCATCAGATATCTGAATCCTGTGTAACGATCTGATAAGATTCATCACGGCATCGATGCCCACTGCCTTCTTTACTGAAACGAAGATTAAAAATTATATGAATAGTAATGAATCATGCATTTATTTATTTATTATTATTTTACACACTTTATGTCCAACCTACCGATAAACGTTTAAATTAACAAGTTTAGTAAATCCGTGTTCCACGTGCACTGAAGTCATCAGGGGTTTTATGTGTTTTGCTGCCACCGAGTGTCAGAACGAGTCATTACACATAATACAGAAATAACTAAAGCACATGAATTTCCATGTGTTCGTAAATTTAAACATGCTGAAATAGTCTTAAATAAATAAATAAATAAATAAATAAATAAATAAATAAATAAATAAATAAAAATTCATTTACTACAGTGAGCTGGTGTACAAACTGGCCTTTAATTGCAAAAACATCAATACATTGTCATGAAGGTCTTTTTTTTAATACACATCAATCTGCGATTATTTTAAATGGAGTTGATTGGTGAACACATGAAGAAAGATGATTATGATTATTAATAGATTAATAGAGATTACAGTACAGTATGTGACGGTGTATAATATACTAAACTATTTTCTATAGCACCTTTAAAAGTAGCATCTCAAAAAGTAAAAAAAAAACCACACACACACCAAATATTAACATAATATCAAGACAAGTATATATATATATATATATATATATATATATATATATATATATATATATATATATATATATATATATAAACAAAATCAATTCAAGTAAAAAGCCCTAAAGAAATTGTCAGTAAAAACGGACCCGAACGCAGGATAGCTAAAACAAAACGGGATTTATTAACAAAAGAAAACACACAAAACGTGGACACAGACTAAAGACAGGACTACAATAAAAGACAACAGAGGATTCCGCTCAAGGCAACGCGTACTAATAATTATCAGACACATGAGGGACAGGCGTGCAGAGGCGGGGAGGAAGGGGGCAGAGGCGGGGAGGAAGGGGACAAGGGCGGGGCAGACACGTGGACACATAACGTAAACAAAAGCACATGGCCAAAGTCCGGCAGAAACAAGCTTTAAGGGAGGATTTAAAGACACTAAGGGATTCTGCTTGCCTAATCTGAAGTGGAAAGGAATTCCAGAGTCTTGGAGCTACAGAAGAAAATGCCCATAGATCACCCATAGATATTAAACAGGTATGTGGGACGATTGAAGAGCAGAGAGCAGGAACAGGTGTGTAGGGGCTAAAAGCTCAGTAAGGCAGTGAGGAGCCAAACCATTCAAAGCTTTGTAGGTAATAAGAACTTTAAAATCCACCCGAAATCTGACAGGAAGCCAAAGTAAGCACTCCAAGACCGGAGTGATGTGATCCCTTGTCCTGGTTCCTGAATTGTGTACAAGCTGTAATTTATTTAAGGTAGCGTTTGAGACCCCGACCAGCAAAGTTCATAGTATATCATTAAAACCACACATGGGATAAAAAAAATACAAAATAAAAGATTAGTTCATTAGACAAACACTACACATCATTTTGAACAAACTGGAACGTTACTGTAAGTCGTATGAATGCCTCTGGGTGATGACTCGGAAAATTATAGTCAGGAAAATAACCATAGAGAAGAGAACAGAATAAAAAGTGGATTATAAAGAGACCCGTGTTCACACCGAGCACCGGACGGGGTACGTGGACGTGGTGACTACTGGACGGAATGTTGTGAGTTTCAGTCCCTGGAGTCACCAAGCTGCCTCTGCTGTTTCCATCCCATATCTATGGCCAACTCGTTTGCGGAGACATAGAATTCTGGAAACAAATCTTTACACTTGTCGAAAGTCTCTTTTCTGTGGAATGGCGAGAAAATAAGCAGTTTAAAAATAAATAAATAAACAAACAAACAAATAAATAAATAAAAAGGGCTGTGGGACTTACACATGCACCAATTGGTTACGCAGGAAACGCAGCAATCCAAGTAAATCATCTGGTAAATTATCTGGTAAATTTTTCAGTACATGTGGTCTCACCTGTACATACAGAAAAATAGGTTTAATTTATTCTCTAACAAACAAAAAATTAACAGAATAATCTAACAGGAGAAACTGAGAACCTCAAACATATAAATTCCACTATTTCATCTGCTTACAGGAAATTGTTAAACACATCAATTTCTGTCTTAACAGTTAGTTCAGAATCTAAGAATGTGTTACTTTATTTATACAAGCCCAAAGTTTGTGCACCCTGAACCATCAGACCCAGGTTTACTCTGTTAGAATCAGCTCCACTCTGCTGGGGGGATTCGTGTAAATTTATTCAGCTACAAGAGCATCAGTGAGATCAGACCCTGATGTTAAGGAGACTCCAGCTCTGGTTCATCCCAGAGGTGTTCAGTGGTGTTGAGTAAGAGTCAGGTCTCAGTGCAGGACAATCAAGTTTTTTACTCCAACCTTCACCTCCACACCATGTCCTCATGGAGCTCAGGCTTTGTACACAGGGACATTGTCCTGCTGGAAAAGGGTTTGAGCTTCTTAGTTCCACTGAAGCAAAGCTGTAAAGTCACATTCAGTACAACTGTGTGTGCTAACAGTTAGGGTGTAATGGGCAGGTCAGGGGTGCACATACTTTTGGTCTTGTGTATAAGACTGAATCAAACCTTAGCTTTCCATCCACAAAACTGTGGGTATTTTTCCAGAGTTTCACGCAGAGTTTCGTCTACAAACGTGTAATTCTGGACAGGATCCACGTCCCCGATTGTCCTCAGAAATGCTTCTCTCCTAAATGGGAACAAATGTAAAATACGACAGTGAGTTACATCATCTCATCTTCAAGTGCTACAGAAGCTAATATGGATCTCACCTGACCCTTCTCATGCTGCTATCCTTGATTTTCAGGCAGGAAAGCAGAAAAAGAGACTGAACGTTTGCCAAAGCCAGAGCCGGAAAATACAGAGACAGACAGAGAAAGGAAGAGATGCAAAGCAAATGATTAAAAAGGTCAAATATCAACATTCAGTCTGCAAAGCTTCAAAAGACAAGTGAGTGGAATCAGTGCATGGATATAGCTTTGAGGTTTGGGATTCTCTGATTGGCCAATTTCAGCACAAATTCCAGCCCCTTTCAGAAAGAGAGGGATGAAATCGATGGCACGGGTGATGACCTCTGCCACTGATGTGAGGACGGAAGTGATGACCAAGTTGGACGTAAAGTTTAACATGCAAGATACATCACACCTGATGTTGTAGTTTAAGCATTTTTAATCCTACCCGTCAGCATTCCAGAAATATGGATGATCTACAGCCTGTGTGACACTCAGCCTGTCTTCTGGCTTGTGTGCAATCATTTTCTCAATCAGGTCTTTTGCTTCTACATCAGTAATTTTATCCAGTCTGTAAATTCCTCTCCGAATATTGTCTTCTGTATTATCCTCGCCGAAAGGATGAAAACCACCAGAGATGATGTAGTACACCAACATTCCAGCCACCTGCAACCGCAAGCATGTTTTATTATATAGCTATATTATTTAAACAAAATGAGTCCCGCAAAAAAAACACCTTTGCAGATCAATGATAAAAGTCGTATATCGTTTCAGGTTCATTAAGTGACACCTAAAGGGTTAAGAGACGAACCTGAATGTCGGTGCTTGTTCTGTATTCAACCTTTCCACCCCCGTTTAGGATCTCTGCCGCCTCCCAGCCTCGGGTACCGGCTCTCGAGGTGTACACGCAGCTCGCACCTTGGTTTATCGTGCGGCTTATACCAAAGTCAGCCAACCTCACGTTTTTTTCTACATCTGTTAAAAAGATCCGGAGCTTTATTCTGGCTTTCATACACCGTGTTCACTGAAATCATGAGCTGAGCAGATCGGTAAGTCTCTCAATTAAAGAAGCAGAAAAATAAAATAAATAAATACCAATTAAAATATTGGCGGGTTTGATATCTCGGTGGATGATCCTTTTAACGTGGAGGTATTCCAATCCAAGAAGCACTTCCTTTACCACTTTCTTCTGGTCCACTTTTGTTGCCATGTATTCTTCTAAATTATACTCACAGAGTTGGAGGCAGAGGTAATGAAAATCCTGATCATGTGTGAAATCTAGATATCTGACGATGTTCTTGTGGTCCAGATCTCGCAGTACATTCATCTCCTCGTTCAGTATTTCATGGTTATCCTTGAGCATTCGTTTAACAGCTACCTCAGTACCGTCATACCTTATTCCGATATACACCTGGGTTCCTTCGGCTCCGCTTCCGATCTTGTATTCGCTCTCTGGGCAGAAGAGGATTCTTAGGTTTTCTGGCTCCTTCCATTTTGGCTCACGGAGGAGTTTCTCAAATGTGTCTGTATATCTTTTGTTCTTTTTCACCCATACATTACGATACGTTTCAGTTCCACGGTCCTCTTGCTGTGGAGCCGCTGAGGAACGACGACAGGAAGATGAGAAGACTTTCACACAATATGATACGATGTCAATTCATGAGGCAACAACGGGTTACTACTGTACACCGAGCTTGTGTCATGATTTTTACTGGCATGATTTTGTTTTTGTAGTGAAACCAGTTCATGATTAAATTGCTGTTTAAAGTGTATCAGTTATTCTGAGAGTATAAACAGACTCACCAGCTGGACCTTGGGTACGGAATGACTCCTCCAGTTCTTCAAGAAGGGAATGATCTGTTTCCATCAGGGCTTCATAAAATGCAGATCTGCTTGCTTTGGAGTTTAACGCTTTGTAGAATTCTCTCATCTTGTTTTGGGTGGTTTTTTCTGAGCAGATTATATTATATGTCTCTGGACTGATATAATTCTCTTGCAGCAGACGATCAGCCAGAGGCTCCACTAAGGAAACCTTCTGGATAAGATCTGCCCTCATCGCATCAACAAAGGCAGCACCTGTTGTGATGTTATTACAAACATTATTATCTGAAAACCAGACAGAGTGACTTCAATGTGTTTTTTCATCAAATCACAGCTTACTAAAGTGTCAGTTTTAGGCTTGGGTGGGTGATGAAGAGGGTATCTACACTGACACACTGTGGAACATGATCTGGAAGCAGCATGTGGACTAAACATTACATTTTTGTAAACAGTAGTGTAGTGGAGATCCTGGTTGGACAATATCATTCTCACTGCCTGGCCAAAATAAAGTCACACTAATATTTCTTTAGACAAACATTTGCTTTGATTACTGCTCACATTCGGCGTGGTGTTGTTTCTGCATTCATTTCTCACTGAGATCTTGTATTGATGATGGGAGATTTCTTTTATTTTCAATACAAACTCTGAGGAAAAACAGCTGATGTAATATTCAAATTCTGCACCGAAAATTTAACTTATTTCATTGTGAATGTCTAAATCTTTTTAACTTTGTCTGTCTGTAGTCATACGTACGTTTTTCTCTTTCCATCTTCTGTATTCAGTGTCTGAAAGAAAAACATTAAAATGATGAACAGGAGCCTGAATTCTACATTGTCTTATGTTTATAACCTGGAACGTGTTCATTCATTATTCTACTTTTAATATTTAAAATGTTGAACATGTTAATGAGCAATTGTTTAATTCTCATTTCAAAAAATTTGGAAATGTAAATTCAGCACTTATCTCTTAGTTATTTAATAAATAAATAAGAATACTTTAAATGAGTACATCTCAAAAACTACAAGGTGTATTTGTATAATTCTTGTGAGATTCTTGTGAGATATAAAATTTTGTCAGGCAAAAATTATTATTTTTTTTTTAATCGTTGCTTCTCTTACTCTAATCTGGTAATATATTTATACTTATTTTACTATATTTATACTTATTTTATATAACTTAAAAATTCCATAAATCTATTTTATAAAATAGATTTAATATCGTGTGTATATGTATGTGTGTGTATGTATTTATGTGTGTGTGTGTGTGTGTGTGTGTGTGTGTGTGTGTGTGTGTGTGTGTGTGTGTGTGTGTGTGGATATATGTTTGTATGTATGTATGTGTATGTACTATGTATGTATTATGTATGTACTATATGTATAATACTAATATTTATAAAGACTATATGATTTAGAATTAGATTTACTTATATATATAGTGTAAATGTTTATATTTTAAACCACTGTCTTCTTAAAAATATTGTATATTGTAAATAACACAATTTACTAATTTTTTACCTCATAAGTGAGTATTTATTTATTTATAACAGACGATTGGGCTTTTCTCACCTTCCCTCAGTGCCTGATCACGTGACCGATCATGTGACCACCAAAAGCGCGCGAAACGCCATAACAGAATGAGCTTCTCAGACACATTTAACTCTCTATTTGAACGCATTAATTTAAAGGATCCCTGGGTCAATTTTATAACCCAAACACACTTAATAAGACTATATAGTTAGATATAATGATCACTGGAACATATTTACATCATTTTCCTCATATTAAAGAGAGAACATACAAAAAGTCATAAGATAAAAATCACACTAATACACCATACTGGTGCAGTCACTGTTCTATATTTAACGGGTTCTCTTATTATTTACGTGCTTTTACCTGTAAAATGAACAGAATGGGAGAGTCACATTCACAGCTCCGCTTTTCTTATAGAGGGCGTGTGTGTGTGTGTGTGTGTGTGTGTGTGTGTGTGTGTGTGTGTGTGTGTGTGTGTGTGTGTGTGTGTGTGTGCGTTGCTTTTATTAGTGCCACACACTCCTGTGCCAAGCGGGTGCGTGCGTGCGTGCGTGCGTGCGTGTGTGTGTGTGTGTGTGTGGTGTTGGTTTTAGTAGTGGCACACGCTCCTGTGCGCGTGTTGGTTTTATTAGTGCCACACACTCCTTTGCCAAGCGGGTGCGTGTGTGTGTGTTGGTTTTATTAGTGGCACACACTCCTGTGCCAAGCGGGTGCGTGTGTGTGTGTGTGTGTGTGTGTGTGTGTGTGTGTGTGTGTGTGTGTGTGTGTGTGTGTGTGTGTGTGTGTGTGTGTGTGTGTGTGTGTGTGTGTGTGTGTGTGTGTGTTGGTTTTAATAGTACCACACACTCCTGTGCCAAGCGGGTGTGTGTGTGTGTGTGTGTGTGTGTGTGTGTGTGTGTGTGTGTGTGTGTGTGTGTGTGTGTGTGTGTGTGTGTGTGTGTGTGTGTGCGGTGTTGGTTTTAGTAGTGGCACACTCTCCTGTGCGCGTGTTGGTTTTATTAGTGCCACACACTCCTTTGCCAAGCGGGTGTGTGTGTGTGTGTGTGTGTGGGGTGTGTTGGTTTTAGTAGTGGCACACGCTCCTGTGCCAAGCGTGTGTGTGTGTGTGTGTGTGTGTGTGTGTGTGTGTGTGTGTGTGTGTGTGTGTGGTGTTGGTTTTAGTAGTGGCACACGCTCCTGTGCGCGTGTTGGTTTTATTAGTGCCACACACTCCTGTGCCAAGCGGGTGTATGTGTGTGTATGTGTACCTGTGTGTGTGTGTGTGTGTGTGTGTGTGTGTGTGTGTGTGTGTGTGTGTGTGTGTGTGTGTGTGTGTGTGTGTGTTGGTTTTAGTAGTGGCACACACTCCTGTGCGTGTGTGTGTTGGTTTTATTAGTGCCACACACTCCTGTGCCAAGCGGGTGTATGTGTACCTGTGTGTGTGTTGGTTTTAGTAGTGGCACACACTCCTGTGCGCGCGCGCGCGTGTGTGTGTGTTGATTTTATTAGTGCCACACACTCCTGTGCCAAGCGGGTGTATGTGTACCTGTGTGTGTGTTGGTTTTAGTAGTGGCACACACACCTGTGCCAAGCGGGTGTATGTGTGTGTATGTGTACCTGTGTGTGTTGGTTTTAGTAGTGGCACACACACCTGTGCCAAGCGGGTGTATGTGTGTGTATGTGTACCTGTGTGTGTGTTGGTTTTAGTAGTGGCACACACACCTGTGCCAAGCGGGCACGTGTTGGCACACCTCTGTATATGTTTTCTTACCTACAGAAGTATAAAACTACATATAACTGATTTATACGTCGCTGTGGGAGTTCATTGCATCCAAACCTAAGAGTTTTCAGTGTGTATTTGAGTCTCCCACCTCTAACGACACTACAGTGTGCATTACTGTATGAAGTCTGAGCGGCTTCCTGTCTATAGAGCTAAAATACAGCGCTTACTGGTTACAAAACATCAAATAAACTCAAATAGTCCACAATAAACCCATCGTTACAAACCTCACAGCTGTCCGAAGGAATGCGGTTCAGTTTATCTGGAGGGGGTCAAAACTTTTAGCGGGAGTGCCTGATTTTTTGTCTCTCTGTCTTTTTCTTTTTCTCTGTCTCTTTCTCTTTCTCTTTTTCTCTCGTCTCGCGCGCTCTTAGAACCTCCCTTGACTACTGATTGGCACTAGGAGATGTCAATCATCAGCTTTGACCTATCCGCTGCCAATGAACTCCAGCCGGCAGATATAAAACGCCAGGAGAAGAAGCGAGCACTCATGCACTCTGACCCCAACCTCCTCAATTGGGGAATGTGAAGAAAAGAATTCCACTGTGCTGTAATGTATATGTGGCGATAATAAAGGCTTCTATGCCCCGTTGTTCTTAAAAAAAAAAACCTGATGCAATGGTAAGACAGTAAAGTGTGCATCATGGCCAAAGCGCATAATGTGCTGCTTTATGCAGCCACATACAGGTGTGTGTGTGTGTGTGTGTGTGTGTGTGTGTGTGTGTGTGTGTGTGTGTGTGTGTGTGTGTGTGTGTGTTCCATTTTTAATAAAAAATCAGACTTCACTTTTAAAGGTTTTAGCAATGAATAACTTTACACAATACCATCAGAAAGCAAAACTGCGGCAGTGACATTACTGTGATGGCCGTGACCAAATACCTGTCAGAATACTGGTCCATATACCGTCAGTCCTACAATAACACCCTGAATAAGCCATGGTCAAGTCCTTGTGCTTGTATGTCTTGCTTCGTTACTAATACATCGCGAGGTGACGTACAGATTTTATTGTCACCTTTAACATTCATCGATGTTTAAATACACACTCTGTCCATGTATGAAGTTGGAGTGAAGTCGCTTCTCTCAATATCTTATTATTATTATTATATATTAATATTATTATTTGTGTAAGAGCTGTGCAGAGACACAACAGTAGTGTGGGATATTGGTGGGTTTGATATCCCGGTGGATGATCTTTTCATCATGGAGGTATTCCAATCCAAGAAGCACTTCCTTTAACACTTTCTTCAAAGCCTTCTGGTCTATTTTTTTTTTCATGTATTCTTCTAAATTATACTTAGAGTTGGAGGCAGAGGTAATGAAAATCCTGGTCATGTGTGAAATCTAGATATCTGACGATGTTCTTGTGGTCCAGATCTCGCAGTACTTTCATCTCATTGTTCGTTTTTTTATGGTTATTCTTGAGCATTAGTTTAACAGCTACCTCAGTACCATCATACCTTATTCCGATATAAAGTCACCTGGGTTCCTTCGGGCAACTTTCAGCCTGTCTTCTGGCTTGTGTGCAATCATTTTCTTAATCAGGTCTTCTGCTTCTACATCAGTAATTTTATCCAGTTGGTAAATTCCTTTCCGAATATTGTCTTCTGTATTAACTCTTCCACTCATTTCCTTGTTCCCTCTGTCCATCTTGTAACTATGAGGAATAGAGCTTTCAGTTACTCACCTCAGACTCATTTCCATCTGAACTCCATAATATTGATTCTCTTTCATTATTTAAATCTCAACTCAAAACTCATCTGTTTAGTTTAGTTTATTCTACACCATAATCTTTACTACTGGTCCAAATTGTATCGCTATGTAACTCTGATCTTAATTGTTTTTGTTATTTTTTTGTGTTTGTATGGTGACCTTGAGTGTTCAGAAAGGTGCCTTAAAAAATGGTTTATTATTATTAACTATTGAAAATAAAAGAAATACAAACTCTGATGAAAAGCAGCTGATGTAATATTCAAATACTGCACTGAAACTTTGACTTATTTCATTGTGAATGTCTAAATCTTTTTAACTTTGTGTGTAATCATACATATGATAATGTCTGTCCATCTTCAGTGTCTGAAAGAAAAACATTAAAACAATGAACAGGAGCCTGAATTCTACATTGTCTTATGTTTATAACCTGGAACGTGTTCATTCATTATTCTACTTTTAATATTTTAAAATGTTGAACATGTTAATGAGAAAATGTTTAATTCTCATTTCAAAATATTTGGAAATGTAAATTCAGCACTTATCTCTTAGTTATTTAATAAATAAATCTGATGAAATCGTTCAACCCAAAAACGAAGATTTAATAAGGAACGTTTTGAACTTTTCGTGTCTACGACGGAGCTTTAAATCTCGTCTAGACGTTTCATTGATGAAGTGTTTATTAATTATTACAGAAAATTATTTCTAATATTCAAAACTCACAAAATTAAACAGGATGATTTTAATAGATTCACTTATTTATTTATTTATTTATTTATTTATTTATTTATTTATTCCCACCAAAAGTCAAATAATAAATAAATCCCCTACTGACCAACAGCCTTAATATCTACCAGAGTTAAGAATAATAATCTAACTCTGTTTACTCAGCTGTAAATGTGCTGCTATGAAGTGAAATAAGAACATTGTCTTTCGTGGAGCTATTTTGTTGTTGTTGTTGTTGTTGTTGTTGTTTTTGTTGTGTTTTTGCGCATGCGTAAAAAGGTTTAGAACGAAAATAAACGAATCATTTCCCTCTAGCGGTTACCAGTGGTAACGGCATGCAGTAACACGTATTAGCCACCAGGTGGCTACACGTTTTTAGTGCAAAAGGTAAGGGAACAATTCAACGAGGGCCCTTTAGCAAAAAAAAAAAAAAAAAAACACACAGAAAAAGCCCAGCCGAAAAGAGCCGACTAACCGCAGGCTACCTGGAGCTAACGCGCCTGAACCATGGCGTCGGAACAGTGCTCTCAGATCGAAGCCGGTGCGCGTCTTAATAACACTACAAGCCCATCTTGTACTCTGTCGAACCGCTGACATTTTAGCTTCCTATGCTAAGCTATGCTAAGCTAAGCTAACTCAAGACTTGTTGTTTTGCAGAACTCTATTTCCTGATTGTCAGATTTCTTCAGTCGGGACCGTGCAAAAAATCCGCTCAGGTAAATAAATAAAATTAATTTAATAAATAAATAAATAAATAACTGGATAGGAGTTCTGAATGAGATTTGTGAATTAGCGGCTATGCTAAGCTAAGCTAAGCTAACCCTGTGTTCTCCACTAGACTCTGCGGGAGGAACTGGAGGAGTTTGAGGTGAGGAGATTTTTCACGTCCCTGAAAATATCAGCTGATGTTGTTTTTTTTTTGGTTCTGGATGTAAACACCGGCTCTGTTTGTGCCGCCCGTTCACACGGAGCCCTGACCGAGTTTGTGTTGTTTTTTCCCCCCGTGTGTGTGTGTTAATAACCCCAGATCATCCCTGAGCGCTGGAGCTGGGACGGAACCCGCTACAGGAGAAACTTTCAGGATTGGGTGAGAAAATAATCCAGAAATCATCATCATCCTCATCCTCATCATAATCTGTCACTTACACACACAAACACGGGGAAAGTGTTTCTTTGGGCTTTACAGTAAAACACACACACGTGTAATAATGCGCTTGGTGTGTGGTGTGTGTGTGTGTGTGTGTGTGGTTACAACTTTATCGAGGTGTTTGTGTAGAAATTTAATAATAATTTCGTTTTTTAAACGCGAGTCTTTGTGCGGCGCGGGCGGGACTTAACGCGAGGCCCGTCCACAACGGAGCCTGATTGGCGGCTTGTTACGTCAGTCAAACACAACGGCCAATCAGCGTGCAGCTAGCGTCTGGCGTCGCTCGGGAAGTGTGTGTGTGTGTGTGTGTGTGTGTGTGTGTGTGTGTGTGTGTGTGTGTGTGTGTGTGTGTGTGTAAAATATCTGTGTGTGTGTAACTTGTGTATTTTTTGTATACTGGTGTGTGTAATGTCTGACTGATTAGTGTGTGTGTGTGTGTGTGTGTGTGTGTGTGTAATGTCTGACTGATTAGTGTGTGTGTGTGGGTGACACTGAATCAGCACATCCCAGCAGATTACTTTGTGTGTGTGTGTGTGTGTGTGTGTGTGTGTGTGTGTGTGTGTGTGTAATGACTGACTGTAGTGCGTGAGAGAGAGTTTGTGTATACTGTATATGTCTGTGTGTTTAGCGTGTGTAACCTGTTGTGTGTTTTGTGTAGATTTGTTAGGAGTCCATATTTTGAATTGTGTAAACATTAACCGATTGAAGAGTAACCAGTGTTCATTTGTGTGTGTGTGTGTGTGTGTGTGTGTGTGTGTGTGTGTGTAGGTGACACTGAATCAGCACATCCCAGCAGATTACTTGTTGCGTGTGTGTGAGCAGTTGTGTCCGTTACTGGACACACACGTCCCCCCCAGTGTCCCTGGACTCCGCAGTCTGCTGGGCAGCGGCCGACAGTCTCTACTGCGTACTGCAAAGAGTGAGACACACACACACACACACACACACACACACACACACTTCAGTATTCATTACCAGCACTTTTCTTTTCTTTTTTAACTTTATTTTTTTCTCCTTTGTATTTTCATTCTTTTTGTTTCTTTATTCTTTCACATTGTGACTATTTTCCATCTTTCTTTTCTCTCTCTCTTTTTTTATCCCCTTCTTCTTTGTTTTTTTCTGTCTCTTTTCTCATCTTCCCTCCTTTGTTCTATATGACTCCATCTTTCATTCCTTCCTTTTATGCTTCTCTGTTTTCTTCCTTCTTTTCTCTTTCTTTTTTTCTCTCCATCTCAGGTTCTTCCCACACAGTATGGACAGGTTCTGCTGTAGCTGCTCTGCACCGGGGGCGGCCCCCCGAACCGCCAATCAACTTCTCCAAACCGCCAAATATCGGTAAGCCCTGTCTCTCTCTCACACTCACTCACACACACACACACACACACACACACACACACACTGTGATCTGTAGCTGACTCCTTATGGTAACTTTAAACCTGTTAGAGCTGAAACACTTCTCTTTCCACAGTGTCAGTCATTGGCGGTCGCCAGGCTACTGGGGTGGCTCGCTTGGGCCACGCCCTCCCATCCTGCACCTACCAGCACATGAAGATGCACAGGAGGATTCTGGGACACTTGTCGTCAGTGTACTGTGTGGCTTTTGACCGAACAGGCCGCCGCATCTTTACGGTATAAAGAGTGTGTGTGTTTATTTGTGTGTGTGTGTGTGTGTTTATTTGTGTGTGTGTGTGTATCTGTATACGCGTGTGTGTGTATGGGGGTGTGTGTGTGTGTGTGTGTGTGACACTCTACATATTTTGTGTTCAATAGTGTTTGTCTCCTTCAGTGCTTTGTGCTTAGAGCTTAGTTCCATATGTGTGTGTTTGTGTGTCAGGGTTCAGACGACTGCCTGGTGAAGATCTGGGCGACAGACGACGGGCGTCTGTTGGCGACGCTGCGAGGTCACGCGGCTGAGATCTCAGACATGGCGGTGAATTACGAGAACACGCTCATCGCTTCTGCCAGCTGTGACAAAGTCATCCGTGTGTGGTGTCTCCGTACCTGCGCACCCATCACTGTCCTACAGGCACACACTGCCTCCATCACCTCTGTACAGGTGTGTGTGTGTGTGTGTGGTGATGCTGCGTTATCACACACTCCATAAATCTTTGCGAGCCGTCTGATTGGTTACTGTGGTCTGATTAGTTACTGTGGTCTGATTAGTTATTGTGGTCTGATTAGTTCCCGTGGTCTGATTAGTTACTGTGGTCTGATTAGTTACTGTGGTCTGATTAGTTACTGTGGTCTGATTAGTTACCGTGGTCTGATTAGTTCCCGTGGTCTGATTAGTTACTGTGGTCTGATTAGTTCCCGTGGTCTGATTAGTTACTGTGGTCTGATTAGTTATTGTGGTCTGATTAGTTACTGTGGTCTGATTAGTTACCGTGGTCTGATTAGTTACTGTGGTCTGATTAGTTCCCGTGGTCTGATTAGTTACTGTGGTCTGATTAGTTCCCGTGGTCTGATTAGTTACTGTGGTCTGATTAGTTACTGTGGTCTGATTAGTTACTGTGGTCTGATTAGTTATTGTGGTCTGATTAGTTATTGTGGTCTGATTAGTTCCCGTGGTCTGATTAGTTCCCGTGGTCTGATTAGTTCCCGTGGTCTGATTAGTTCCCGTGGTCTGATTAGTTCCCGTGGTCTGATTAGTTACTGTGGTCTGATTAGTTACCGTGGTCTGATTAGTTATTGTGGTCTGATTAGTTCTCGTGGTCTGATTAGTTATTGTGGTCTGATTAGTTCTCGTGGTCTGATTAGTTCTCGTGGTCTCTTATTTTCTCTTTCTCTCTGCAGTTCTCTCCATCTTTTGTCGGTTCTACAAGCTATCTGGCCTCGACAGGAGCCGACGGCATGGTGTGCTTCTGGCAGTGGAACAGCCTCACCATGAAGTTCTCGTAAGTGTGTGTGTGTGTGTGTGTGTGTGTTTGTGTGTTTTTGTTTTATAAATCTGTCTCACTGCGACGTATTAAAGTTAAAGGTGTGTGTGTGTGTGTTTGTGTGTGTGTGTGTGTGTGTGTGTGTGTTTGTGTGTGTGTGTGTGTTCAGTGACAGACCAGTGAAATTTGTGGAGCGCTCGCGTCCTGGGGTTCAGATATCATGCTGCTCTTTCAGTACCGGTGAGAAAACACACACACACACACACACACACACACACGACAGAAACCATAACGCAGACATTTTTAACCTGATCAGTAATTTGATGCAGTCTTTTAATCTCCTAACCTTTGACCTCAGGTGGGATGTTTCTGGCCACCGGAGGAACGGATCATGTGATCAGGGTGTATTACCTGGGTGCTGAGACCCCTGTGAAGCTGTCAGATCTGGACTTGCACACAGTAAGAGAAACTTTGCAGCTGTTCAGGACAGATGGACAGTTAGACGGGCGGACAGACAGTTAGACGGGCGGACGGACAGTAAGACGGACGGAAGGACGGACAGTTGGACGGATGGACAGACGGACGGACAGTTGGACGGATGGACAGACGGACGGACAGTTGGACGGATGGACAGATGGACGGACAGTTGGACGGATGGGCAGACGGACGGACAGTTAGACGGACGGTTAGACGGACTGACGGACGGACGGACAGTTAGACGGATGGACGGACGGTTAGACGGATGGACGGACGGTTAGACAGACGGACGGACGGACAGTTAGACGGACGGACGGACAGTTAGACGGACGGACGGACAGTTAGACAGACAGTCACACCTTTTATCACCCCCCACCCCAATTCCTGACTCCACCTTAGTTGGTTGTTGAGTATTCAACAGCTCTGTGTTTTATTGTGCTCCTCTTAATCTAAGCTACTAATAAGTGTTATAATAACTTTGCTGTGTCCATTCCAGGACAAAGTGGTTGCCATGCAGTTCTGCAACAACACCGACAGGTGAGATTCTCCCGCCGTGTTCTGATTGGTTGCCTCGGGCACCTCGCGTTCGTCTGCCTCGTGACTCGGTCGCTAATTTTTGCCGTGTCGTGTTTGTGTTCAGTCTGCGCTTCGTGAGCGGCAGTCGAGACGGAACGGCGCGGATCTGGCAGTACCAGCAGCAGGAGTGGAAGAGCGTCGTGCTGGACATGAGCAGCAAACTGCCCGGGTGAGTCGAAACGACCGCGTGGTGTGTTTATGTGCAGTATTATACACACCAGGTATAGAACAAACACCCACGTTTACAGTAGTGCAGGTTCACAGATGAACATTTAGGTGTTTAACCAAATTTGCATTGGTTTTGTTCCTCATGCTGTTCTCATGGTGGCCTTCTCAAATACTGTCGTTTATCAGACACGCTTAAAGCTGTTGGTTTTAAATATTTGGCGTGTGTGTGTGTGTGTTACAGGAGCTCTGCAGCATCAGGGGAGGACAAGACCACCAAGCTGGTGGTTACCATGGTAGCATGGGACCGCGGTGACCGAATGGTCGTCACCGCCGTCTCCAACTTACTCCTCAAAGTCTGGAGCTCCACGAGCGGCCAGCTGCTACACGTGCTCTCGGTGGGTGTGTGTGTGTGTGTGTGTGTGTGTGTGTGTGTCTGTGTGTGTGTGTGTGTGTCTGTGTGTGTGTGTGTGTGTGTGTGTGTGTGTGTGTGTGTGTGTGTGTGTGTGTGTGTCTGTGGGGGGGTGTCTGTGGGGGGGTGTCTGTGGGGGGGTGTCTGTGGGGGGGTGTCTGTGGGTGTGTACTGTTAGGACCGATATGAAAAACAAGGATGCATTCTTGACCCTGTGCTTTGATTGGTTGCAGGGTCACGATGACGAGGTCTTCGTCCTGGAGCCCCACCCCTTCGACTGGCGCATCATGCTGTCGGCCGGCCACGACGGCAACATCTACATCTGGGATCTCAGCAAAGGCAACAAAATTAGGAACTTCTTCAACATGGTGAGTGAGAAGTTCTGCTACGTTCTGGTCTGTGGTCACTTCTCACTTCTGTTACTAATAGTTTTCTGCTTTCCTCTCACTCTCCGTCTCAGATCGAAGGTCAGGGTCACGGAGCTGTGTTCGACTGCAAGTTCTCCGCTGACGGTCAGCACTTTGCCTGCACCGACTCGCACGGGCATCTCCTGATCTTCGGCTTTGGCTGCAGTCAGCTTTACGAGAAGGCGAGTCGGTGCTCCGCTTAACGAGCGAGAGACTGTGGTCTTTTCCGTACGGAAGCAGACGCAGTAAACAAACACCTGATCTGTCGCTCCTTTACAGATCCCAGATCAGATGTTCTTCCATACGGATTTCCGCCCGCTGATCCGAGACTCCAATAACTACGTCCTGGACGAGCAGACGCAGCAGGCGCCTCACCTCATGCCGCCGCCGTTCCTCGTGGACGTGGACGGGAATCCGCACCCTCCCAGATTCCAGCGCCTCGTTCCCGGCCGAGAGAGCTGCAAGGACGAGCAGTTGGTGCCTCAGCTCGGCTACATGGCGAACGGTACACGGTGACGCGATGTTTATCGTAATGAGAAATGAAATAAAACGCTTTACATGTTTGTTTTGTTTTGGAAATATGACTTAATATAATGTGAATTTGACGTACACGGTAACCATCCTGACCGTTTTACCGTCGCCTAGGTGACGGGGAGGTGGTGGAACAGGTGATTGGCCAGCAGACGGCGGATGAAGGTCAGGAAGAAAGTCCACTGGACAATCTGATCCGGCAGCTACAGAACCAGCAGGATGACCGACTGATCTCAGGTAACCAGGGAGCAGGTGGGAACACCACACACACACACACACACACACTCTCACACACTCTGTTTTCTCTAACAGCAGCTCATGTTAATGAGCTCCTTCTACGACCCTCCGGTTGTTTCTGTAGTAACAGGTCGACTTGTATATCTGTGCTTGTTGGTCAGGCGCTGAAGCAGCAGGCGGTCCTCTGTCGCCCCCTAACGTCGGCCTGCGCAGGAGCGGTCAGGTGGAAGGGGTTCGACAGATGCATAATAACGCCCCCCTCAGTCAGATCGCCACAGAGAGGGACCTGCTGGCGTGGAGCCGCCGTGTGGTCGTTAACGAAATCTCCTCAGGAGTCTTCAGGTACCTTAAAGGAGCCGTGAGCGTCAAACAAAGCCGAGCCTCCGAGATTCAAAGCAAAAACTGACACCTGGTCAAATTTCTTATTGAGATGTTATTCAAGTGTGTG